>NW_010120537.1:0-33859 GCF_000699245.1 Pterocles gutturalis
TGGCTTAAGAGCAGCCCTGAGGAGAAGGAGTCGGGGTTGTAGGTTGATGAGAAGCTGAACATGAGCCAGAAATGTGTGCTTGCAGCCCAGAAAGCAAATTATGCTGGGCTGCATCAAAAGAAGCGTGACCAGCAGGTTGAGAGAGGTGATTCTGCCCTTCTGCTCTGCTCTTCTGAGACCCCACCTGGAGTACTGCATCCACGTCTGGGGCCCCCAACATAAAAAAAAAGACATGGACCTGTTGGAGCAAGTCCAGAGGAGGGCCCCAAAGATGATCGGAGGTCTGGAGCACCTCCCATATGAAGTTGGGGCTGTTCAGCCTGGAGAAGAGAAGGCTTCAGGAAGACCTTCTAGCAGCCTTCCAGTACCTGAAGGGGACCTACAAGAAAACTGGAGAGGGACTTTTTACCAGGGCATGTAGCAAGAAGACAAGGGGTAAGTTTTAAACTGAGAGAGAGTAAATTTGGATGACATGTGAAAGAAATCTTTTACTGTAAGAGTGGTGAAACACTGGAAGAGGTTATCCAGGGAAGTTGTGGATGCCCCATCCCTGGAGGTGTTCAAGGCCAGGCTAGATGAGGCTTTGAGCAACCTGGTCTAGTGGAAGGTGTCCCTGCCCATGGCAGAGGGTTTGGAACTAGATGATCTTTAAGGTCCCTTCCCACCCTAACCATTCTATGATTCTGTTGTCTTGGGGCAATAGAACAGGTATTCCGGGATGGAGAGTTCCTAGAAACTACTATATTTACTCATAAAGCTGACCTAGAGGAGAAAATTCTGTACCAGGGTATATGGCTCTGGGGATTTATTCATACCTTATTTCCTCTAGGGAAAAGCAGAAAATCTGTTATTTTCAAGGGAAAAGGAGAATTAAGCAAATCCCTCCATACTTGCTGGAGATTTTTCTAGCTATTACAGCCTCTTTGACTTACACAAGGACAAAGCTTGTAGATAATAGGCTTAACAATGAGCTTCTCATTTAGTACCTCCTAATCTTTTTGTTTCATCTTCCTTTTGGAAAGGTCTTTACCACACTCACAAAGATAATGTTTGGACAAGTTTATTTCTTTCTTGCATAGAATCTGGAGTTCAAATTTAGCTTTTTTTTGAAGGTAATATTTTCTTTCTTAGTAACTATCATAAATAACAGCATAAAAGCTTTCTTGGCTTTGCACAAAGACTCATGAACCTCAAAAACAAATAAAGAATCTAAATTTTTTTGAAAAAATCTATTTATTGATCCAGTTTTATCTCTTGTGCCTAGTAACATAATATCTGAGTTCATTGTCAACATGTGTTCTATATACCAAGTGCTAATTTTTCTTCCCATCCTTTGTTTTATTTTTCATGGAAGAAAAATAGCTCACAACAAGGCCATTTTTTTTTTTTGGAAAGTAACTTATTTTTCTCTCTGAAGGATGAAATAAGGAGTCTGTATCTTTCTAATAAAACTGGAAAAGTCTTCTGTTTGTCCACTTAAAAATGCAACCTTTTATCTTACAAAAAGAAGAAAGTTATGTTACAGCATGCAAAAAAACAAGGGTTTGGGAAGTCAAGCTGGAAACACATTAGTAATAATAATTTTCCAAGAAGCAGCTAAGAGTTGAAATCCTAACAAAAGTAGGACTCATCTCTCTTGTTCTCCAAACTGTTGCCCTTCTGTATTGATAACACCTTCATTTCAATATGATAAAGAGTAGCAGCTGCCAGAACTCAGATGTCAGCATAATCATAAGTTGCTGTTATAAATTGTGGTAAAACCACAACCATAAAATCAGATACTTTCTATAGCATGGGAATTGTGGCTTTACTCTCAGACTGAGAAAACTTGACTGATCACAGCTCCCATTTCCAGGAAAGTGCCCAAACTTTTTAAATACTTGCAAAAACTGGGTGGCAGGTCTATCAATGACTGTAGTCCTAAAGTTCTCCAGAGGTATTGTTCTTTTTCAGGGGGTTTGTTTGTTTGTTTGTTTTCTCTTTTTAATCTAAACACAACTACTGGAGTTTATGAGAAACCATACTGCCTTACATCTCGATTTTAAGAGGATAGGAGTAATAAACAGGAAAGGCACCTGCTTCCTCGCTGTGTGGTATTTAGCACTCTGAGTATGGTCAGAGTCTAATTTGAACTGCTGAAGGAACATGAAGATTTACCAAGGAAGTTGCTTTTGAAAACTAGCAGAGGTGCTGGACAGCAAGCAGTATAGATGACTGCCTCAGATTTTGGGAACCTCAATTCCACATGGTCTCCATTAAAGAACTTTGCATTGTATCAATGAAAAACAATAAAAGAAAATAGAAATTAATTTATATGTAAAACTAAATACACTCTCAGCCTTGAGTTTCACAGAGGTGATTATGTATTAAAATAAAACCTAAGTTATCCAGGATTAAGGAAGAACATATGTATAACTCAGTCACTTGGGATCAAACACTAGATCCAAAAGGCAGCTGCAAAGCACAGATGAACAATTTTGTTCAACACAATTACCTTGATTGCAGCTAATCTGATTTGGGCTGCTGTATGTGTATGTATGTGTATCTAATCTTACATAAGGGTTGATGCCTTTGCTGTCTGAATTAGGTCAAAACACAAAAGACAAAATAGCTAATAAATAAGGAACATTATCAAAATTTTAAATTCACAATTGTACTCTATTTCCACAAACCCAGTGCTTTGATGAAAATTGTTTATTACATGGCTAAGTTCTTAGCTAGAATGCATCTTCTGGGCTTTGAAGATTTTGCCATAATCTTGGAAATAAAAAAATAAAGAGCAAATTGCTGTGCTTTTCTGTAATTTTGTAAAACAGGGTGTTTCAAGATAAATTATACTAGCGGACGGTATCTGTCTTGTACCACAAAACACATGTAAAATACCTGTAATTTAGTCATTTCAAGGCATGCATGGAAAAAGGTAATAAACACAAACACATCCATACTAGTTTGTAGACATGCAGACTTCACAAGTTTGAAAGATCTCAGGCTTACTAAATATCAAAGATGGGATCTGTACTGCACACCAAACTACCTAAAATTGCCTTCAAATTTAAGGTGCAATTTATTTCAAATGGCATGAAGTCGTAGATAGCAGCACTAGCATACACAGACACACTGGATGTCTCTGTGTGTCAGTGACTGAGTCGAAATAGGACTCTTTTCTGGGTTACAGATACAGTTGTATTTAGAGAGATTGTACAAAATGCATAGGCACATACACATATGCAACACAATATACACTTGTAATGTCCTGGTTTAGTTCTAGTTTCACTTTTTCATAATAAAGTACCATTTTGTGTAAATTTTTTTTCTTCCAGACACAATTTTTTTCCAAATTCACACATTGTATTTCAAAATGTTATTATCTGTTCAGTGTGGTTTCCAGTAATTTTTTGCTCCTTTCCCTGTTCGAGAATCACTTACTGGACCCAAGTATGTTTTCCTCTCTAACATTTGAAAAAGCAAAAAATAAGTGATTGCATTGTCTCTCACTTTGCACCAAAAGTTCACAATTTTTGAACTCACACCACCCTGAAACATGAACATGTTTCTAGGAAAGACCTTTACGTAATGGATGAAGGTACTTAACATTTTACTACCTTTCCTCTGCTTTACTAATATAAATATATTGTAACAGTAGTCTTATAGTTCACAACACAGTTGATTTTCTTAGGCCATACGATAGAATACAATTACTTTTAAAGGACATTTACATCTATGAGAGCCTGTGACAATTTTTTGTCTTCAAATGACTCCCTTTACAAAGGGAGTCATGTAATCCCAGTAAGATCCTGTCTGTGCTGCCAAGGCTCCTATGCATCATACAGTGGCAAGTTCCCTACAAAGTCAGCCTCAGACCTGTAGGAGAGACCAGAGGTTAACCTGTCAACTTAAATTACGCTTTCAAAATTTTACCTCATGATTGAAAATTTAATGTGCATTCAAAAACAATCCCAAATATTTCCTTGCAATCCAAAACTGCAGCTGATGTTTCTCAGTGTTAAACTCTTCGAATAGCTTTGTATTTTGTGAGCTCAAAGATCATGGTAAATTAAATGGGATGAATCATGTGATTCATTCATCCATGTGAATCATGGATGTGCACAAAACTGCCATTCTGTCACGGAAGAAAATAAGAAGCCTTCTACACAGTTCAAGTTTGCTTAAACCTATGCTCTTGCCTGTGTAAGCAATGAGTTTTCTCACTGTCAGTTATGTCAAACAAACAGGTCCATGAACCAGAATTCATGATCCCTCATTTTCTAAGATTTGTCTCTCGTTATTGATTGAAGGTTCTGATTAAGGTTTTTCCCCTAATTAGGGTATTCGCAAGTCTCTTTTGCATGTAAGTTCTCTTATGTCCATAAACAGTGGTTGACAAGATGTCTTTTCCAAAAGTTTGGGTATTTCACACTTTTAGCTCTCTGTCTACTGTCTTGGACAGGGCAACTTTCACAAACCTTTTCATTTTTAAAATCCTTGTTCAATCGTCAAAGTATCTCATAGGTGAAAAATGAGGAAGGAAAAACAGACACACAGCATGATCAAATAAATTCTTCAAATTCAGAACTAAGAGTGGTAGCAATGAAAACAGTGCTCGGATGGCTAGGAACCATGAAGCACTGGACTGAAAACATATGAAGGAAATGAGTGGCAGAGCAATACCTGGAAGGATGAACATCACACTTCCAGCAGAATCCATGCTCAAGGAATATGCACACACCTCAGGCAGACACAAAGTTACAGTGTGCCCGATTATCTTGTCAAGGAGAAGGCTAATAACTGTCTTTTTTTAAACAGATAAACCCCTTGGCACTTGGGAATTTTCCTGTATATCTGTTACCCTACAGGTGTAGGAGCTTCTCCTCTCCCTCCCCGCCACCAGCTGCCTCTCTGAACCAGGGCTGTGCTGGAGCCCTGTGGATCGCTGCTCCTGGGAATGCCACTGCTTCGAGAGCAGGGATCCAGAAATGACATTTCAGCACTGGCCGGGCTGATTCACTGTCTCTGATGTGTCATTTCCAGAAGCACTACCTCTCACAGACATTTCAGCATGGCAGACTGGTGGGTCAGAGGGTAAAAGCAGGTTACCCAATGGGTGGAAGCAGATAATGGGCATTTTATTACAAACGCGTCTCTCTCTTTAAAGCTGTTATTCTCAATGATTATTCAGGTGACCTTAGTCATGATTTTGATTTCATAAAATGGAATTGCAACACTGTTCATTTCCACAATGATTATGTATATGGGCAGTATTAACAGACTTAACAGATTAACCTCTTAACTGCTGGGCTTCTCTGAATAAAAGGATAATCCCTTTATGCGTTGCTCATCCTGGTTACCAAAATTAACAATTAAAGTGGAATGAAAGGTGGTTCATATTTCTGACATATTCATACTAGGATAAAGACAGTGAAAAAATTAAACAATAAGCTCTTTTTTAAGTATCTACTAGTCTTACTCTGAAGGGTTATAGAGATAACAAAGAATACCTAAACTTCTTAACGTAAGGGTTTTTTTCCTAACATACAAGTTCTCTTCCCAAAACAAATATAAGGTTTTCTGATTCAAAAAAATAAAGGCAAAAAAAAATTGAGACTTTTTCATCAGAGAGAATTTTTCTTCCCTCATTCAGTAAAATAGCTCAACATATGCTTCCCTGCCTTTGACGCCACTGCTGCTCCCAGATGCTTGGCCATGTTCCAGGGCTCCAGGCAAGTACGTCACATCTTCCTCCAGCCTTCTTTGCCGCTCATTGCAATTCACTCAGCTTTCTAAAATGACAGAGTGTATGCAGAACTCCTTTGCTCTCCCTCTTCCCTCCCCACAGTTCTCACCACAACCAGCTGAAGAATGGACAAAGTCCTTGGAAGTTGTTGAGCATACCTCTCTTTCTAGGAGACCTTTCCATTCCTGATTTGTGGTTGAAGTGGGACAAGCCAGCAAATCCACAAGTGACTGTACTTCACTGGAGTACAATGTTGTTATGTTTAAATTGCTCAGAGTCAACCCGTGGGCATTTAAGCACCAGGAACAGTTATATTTGCTTTATTAGTATTTCCTTATACCACAAATTCTGTCCAATGATGCTGTTTTGAATCCTTCTTCCAAATCCAGGCTTCTTATTAGCCTAAATATAATATAAATATATTTATGCTGTGCAAATATAAGCATAAATAGATATTTGTCTTGGAGAGGAGAAAAACTTTGGATGTATTCAGTCTAAAAATGGACGACTGTTTTGGAAACAAGGAGTAATAGTGGTCAGGGTATGCAGGCTTCCACTCCTTCTCAGTGTTAGTCGTGCTGTGATTCCTTATCTTCAAGATATATTTTAATTAAATAAGTTCCAATAGCTCAAGAAAGTTAGAAAACCCTTCAATATGTCAATACTCCTGCCATCATGTGTTTTGTCTTCTTTCATACTCTTAACAGATGTGATATGTGGGTTGGCAGAAAATAATTTATTGGACTGTGATTTAAATGGGAAGTCAGCTTAATGCAACTGTTGCCAGTGATCCTAACTGCCTAAGAAAACATCATTGTTTTGAATATCCGAATTATTCATTAGCTGAATAAATGTCTTTTTCACGTGGGAATGTTTATCACTTTTTGAAGATGAAATATTAGCTTCTTCCTCCTTCTATGATTTCCTTTCATTTGTGTTGATAGTCTCTGACTTACTATCTGTCCTGTCTGCAGTCTGTCAATGGATACTTCCCAGATCAGAACAAACATTGCTTCACTTCCATTGCTGTACAATGTTTGGCCAAATAGTAACCATATGTCTATTATGTCCCTAAAACTCCTACACACCATGGAAGGTAACAGCTCCATAGCCCTGATTTCCTTCAGCTTCAGTCTGAAATTCAGTTTGAGGTTAGGGAGCAAAAACACAGCTGTCACCAACTATGTAATTTACAGCTTTGTGCACGGACACTTTTCTTATAAGTAAATTGATGGAAAATAAGTTCTATCATATTCCCAGTCACATTCAATGGTCAGACTGGGGTGAAAGGAGAATAGACCTCAAGTTGCTTGTTCACTAACAAGTGCAACAGCTTTCAGAAAAGGTTTTGAAAAAACAACTTCAGCAATAACTGCCTCTTGCTGCTGTGGTGATTAAATAAAGAAGTATTTGTATGAGTATGCTAATACACAGACAACATATTCTTTATCAGCTTGCTGAAAAAAATAAAAGAGTGCTATTGAACTAGTAAAGAAATATGTTCTTAAATAGTGCTTAGTTGTTATAATGAGTTGTTAAACTGAGAGACAGCCTACTGCACTGGTAAATGCACAGGAAGGGATATAGTGTTGGTTTTTTAACAAGATAGACAGTTTATTCCATGTTTACCTATATGTGCATACTTATTTCTTTTTTTTTCTCAGTAATAAGAATTTGATCTTATAAAGGCATAAGAAAGCTTGACCAGTTCTGAGTAAAGATTCCAGCTGAAGGCCAGCTTGTGACTTATTTTGATCTATGAGCAATTGGTGGGACCACTTGAGTGAATAATTTTCTACCGATTTCTACGGTTTGTGTTGTGGTCTGATGGTCATCAACAGTGACAAATATTTACATTCCCATACAAGAACTAACTTCATTGTACTATGTTAATGTCCTATAAAACAGAATGATGAATAATCTTTCCAACAAAATGAAAACAAAAACTCTGCATTCTATTTAAGACAAAAGGAAATTAAGGATAGTTGGTGTATACTACAACCAGAATATCCTACAACTGTCTAATAAATAATAAGCTCTGTGCTGCAGTTGAACTCTAACTTGCCATAAGCACCACACAGCCGCTCACTCATGCTGCCCTGGGGGGATGGGGAAGGGAATCAGAAAAGTAAAAGTGAGAAAACTCATGGTTAGAGTTAAGTAAAAGTTTCACGCACAGGCAAAGCAAAACAAGGATTTCACTCACTACTTCCCATAGGCAGGTAGGTGTTCAGCCACCTCCAGCAAAACAGGGCTCCATCATGTGTAACGGTTACTTAGGAAGACAAACACCATCACTCTGAACATTCACCCCCTTCCTTCTTCGCCCAGCTTTTATTGCTGAGCATGATGCCATATGGTATGGAATATCCCTGTGGTCAGTTGGGGTCAGCTGTTCCATCTGTGTCCCCTCTCAACTTCTTGTGCACCCCCAGCCTGCTCACTGGCGGGGTGGTGTGAGAAACAAAAAAGGCCTCGATTCTGTGCAAGCACTGATCAGCAATAACTAAACATCTCTGTGTTATCGACGCTGTTTCCAGCACAACTACAGAAAGTAGCCCCATACTGGCTACTTGGAAGAAAATTAACTGTATCCCAGCCACATCCAGCACACTGTCACTCAAATCCATTTTTTGACAGTTGTCTGCATGTACCTTTCGCTTGTGAAAGTTCGTGTATATGTCATGCCAAATTTGTTGCCATTTTTTCATACTCATTCCACGTGCAATACTTGACTTGACAGTTCTGTCAGTCTGGAAGCACTAGGGTCTGTGGTATTTTATGTTGTTGATATTTGCCATCTAAGATTAAAATAATGGGATGAAATAGCTCAGATATCTGTGCTCACTACATTAAGAAACAGCTGTTGAAATTAATAATTTTAGCTGTTAAGAAACGTTTGCTAATAAGTTACTTTGAAAGGTGAATATACTTCAGAACACAATCTTAGATTAGAAATAGCATCTTCACACTTTCAATAGAGAAGAAAAAGTGGTAAACAGAGGTACCTGGGTGTCTTGGGAAAGTTATGATAATGATTGTTTGGGGTTTTTCAGAGCACGCAAATAGATAATTTGAAAGAAATGCCAGTTTCCTGGAATTTCTGCAAGTTTGATGCATGCCGTGTCCACTGCATGGGAGAGGAAGGATTTAAACCCTTACTGTGTGAAGGGAAAATGGTGTTATCTTTGAGACTTAAGAATTTAGATGTGTTCATTAACAGTTGCATGGATCTCTAAGAACAAATCCCATGCAGTCTATTCACCTCATTTGTGGTAAATGTGAGGAAGCTGGATGTTTCCTTTGTGCTGAGAGGAACAGATGGACTATTTCTAGCTCTGGATTAGATTAGATCGAAGAAATGCAACATGGCATTGTGTATTATCCCCCTCAGGCTTATAATATACAGGCATGCCCTGAAAAGACAACAGTGTAGCATACTGCAGGGTGTATGCGTATGTTTGTAATTTATGAACTAATAATATGAGTCAGTGTCTGCTCACCTGCCTGGATGCTGAGTTCCTGGGCTGTAAGAATTTCCAGAGGATAAGAATACAACCAAAATCTGTTCAAAATCTTGGCAAAATAAACACTTTGAATATCTGATCTACCCATATTGATAGAGGACTCTGATGTGCCTTTGGAAGAGTCAGTCCAGAAGACCATCATCAGGGAAGTGTATGAAGACCTACCGGAATTCTGTGATTTTTCCTCTTTTTGCTCTCTGGGAAAAAGAGAATTATGGTTTGGTTTTTTGTTGTTTTTTTTAACAGACAGAGCAGCACAATCGCTACATGTAAAATTCCATTGCATACTCCTTTGCCATTTTCTTCTTTTGCTCAAACGTTAAAGTAAAACAATAGTAAAAGCATTTGAAAGAACAAACAGGAGGCACTATTCTGGTCCTGCTTCTCTTTCTAGATCTTCTTGCTCTAATCTCTTTTCTTTCCCATCATTTGTGACTTAAATTCATGTCTTGCCTTTAGGAGGTGTGGAACAGAGCTTTTCAGTTGCCAGAATCATTTCACTAAAAAATGACAGTAGTAGGAAATGAGTCCAGTAAAACTGCATATGCAAACTCATGAATATTGGAAAGTATTTGCCAATTTCAATCAATTATGACAAAGGCAGCTATACCACTTTCACAAAAATGGATAGCTAGTTAGAAGAAAAAGACATAAATCAGCCCCCACAGAGGGAGAGCCTGCAGCTTGAGTTCAAAATTTAGATTAACCACCAGACCATCAATCACAGGAGAGAGCTGTGGGGAACAGGCCCTCCAAACTTTCATCTGTTCACAGAGTTATTTGTTTAAAGAGAGGATAAAACTGGGCCAGTAGCATAGTCTTCAACTCTACAGAATGCATGATAACACCACTGGTTTTGGGTCTGAGGGGTCCATGTGCCAAGTTAGGAAGACTGAGAGGAAACAAGAGCCTGCATTAGCAGTTTGCTGAAAAAAAAAGTGATTTTATTGCTTTCATCAAGACCAATTCCAACCATACTGTACCATCAATCTGGGCTATACAGGCTGTAAAAACCAAAATCACTCATAGATGTAATAGTAGTCTGAAAACAGGAGCCATGAGCTCCCATTTAATCTCTGTAATCATTTATGCCAGGAGAAAAGGGAAGGCTAAGTGAATATCAAAGGCTCCTGTATCACCAACTGAGAATACAGCACATTGTTTTAAGTGGTAACTTGTCTTCCTGAGCTTTTGTAGGAGTATTTAAACTAATCCACATCTCAGGAGTCAGTTCAACAGCCAATATGAGCTATTACAGACATTCCTGGTATCTTTTATAAGACGATTGCAACCCTTCTCTTTCCTTTCTTTAAGCTAAGATTGAAACAAAGTTGGCAAGATGTAATTAAATGTTTCTATTTCTACACTAACAGATGAGAAGCTTCAGAAATTCAGACTTTAATTTTTTTTCCTCTTCCCTCCATTTTATCTTTAGGAATCAATCTCACAGATTCCAAGTTACACATTACTGTTATTCACTTGTCCTGGTTTGTGAACTGGATGCATCTAGCTTTAGGTGGTAATTGGGTAACTTTATGGCGGAGTGTGCTGAGTCAATCCGCACTTGTTTTCACAACTCAAGGTGTACTTTCAGTTATGATGTAAATGGTCACCACAAAACCCTTAATTTGGTGGTTGCTGTAGAAGGTTATGAATTTGCCTTCTGTTGACAGTTACGATTTGGTTACTATGGGGACATGAGTAAAAACAGGAGCATGAAAGATGCCGGAGACAAACAAGTCATTGTGATGAATTAAGTCTATATGTAACTCAGAAGAAATATTCATCAGATGGCTTTTACACGTAACCAGCTGACCAACAGGGAATTAGAGCAGTTTTTAAGCCAGAAATCTTTATTTTTAAAAAAATCTGAAGGCTTTGCAATTTGCACTGCAAAACTACCTATAGCTAGGGATTATGCTCTTATCCCATCAACCTATCTAATCTTTTTTTCTGTTCTGCCAGACTGAGTACTAGAGGGTTCCTATACAGTTGCACTCTCTGGGAAATTATTTTGATGCATCCAATCCTTGCACTCAATTTCATCACAGCTGTAGATAAGAAATTCTGCTCATCTCATTGTCTATAAAACTTCACCTCCCAAAAGGGCATATCACAAGACAGGCAACCTAAGATCCGACAAGAGGCATTTCTTGAAGCCTTTTCTATTAGCGCCTCTCTCTTCTGCTGTACAGTTACACCAATGAGAACATTCCCATTTTAAGATGGTCAGAGAAATGGACAAATGTTAAAATTGATTCAGACTATTAAACACCAGTTACAGGTTTCTGCCACTGGAGGCTGGGTGCCCAGAAGAAGTTGTTTCTCTGTTACTTTTCACGTATTTAATTTCTGCATATGGATTTGCAGATTGTCCTGTCTCCACTGACTATTGTGGAGGGTTGTAGAAAGATAAATAAGGTGCACAAAACATGTAAAATATCGTTCCATTTGAATACACATCAAACAGTTATAACTTCTTGAATATCAGCTGGAATTCATTGCTTAAGCCCATTTCTTCTTAAGCATGGCAATATTTTGAATAACTAATTCTGAGCATTTCAGTTCAGAGAAAATTTTACACCTAATTTATAGATTTCTGAAACTGCATGCTTTCAACAGAGATGCTAGCAGCCAATTAATTTTTGTGCCATGAGCTGCACTACAATTAATTCAGGCAAATTCACACATGTAAACAACACCAGAGAAACAGGTGTTTACTAAAGACTTGCTATGTTGGTCCTGCTAAATAACCTCGTGCTTCATTCTCTAGGACTCCTTTAAGAAGGGCTAGTAAACATAAAAGCTGCAGCAAGAATGGTCAATTATATCCCTAGTATCCCACTGTATAACAGCAAGCCCAGGCACAGCAAGAAATAAAATGGGCAGCTAGCATCCCACCATAAATTAAATTTTTAATTAATGCCATAGATGGGAAAAAAAATAATCACTGTGGTAGCTCATTGTATTAATTATATCTCTCTTTTACCTACAGGATGCAAACAATGGTGGAGGTTCATGCTAAAAAGCAGTAACCAGAGTCTTCTGTTCTTACCTAGGCTTGCAAGAGCCTAGGGAACATAATTTGGAGACTAGTATAGAATTAAATTTTGCTTTTTTCACATCTTAGGAAAGCAATCTATTCTGAAAGTGAAAACAGGCATGTTTGAGTTTGAACTCCTATAACCCTCTGATAAACTTTAGGACACACAAAATTTATAGACTAGATGAACTAAAGAGATTAAGAGGAAACCTGGTTTTATATCTATTGTACATATTGCTTATGTCTTTCCACTAAAATTATTATTTTCTTCTAGCTAAGGTTTTCCTTTTATTACCCTTGTTTTATATTCCTTGCCAAGGTCCTTACTTTTCTGTGCTTTTTCCCTTCTTCCTTATCTTGTTGAGTTTTTGTGTGTGTACAATGAGTTGCAATATGTGAATGGTGTGATTTGAACTTCTGTTTTTTTATTATACATAGACTACATTTTCCCCAAAAGAAAAAGCTATTCATTAATTGACATCATATTCCCTACATCTGCTTTCTGCAGTCTTCTAACATTAATAGATTAAAATCTCCACAGAATGGAGCCTCTGAATCACACTCTGAATAAATAATTTTTATTACTTTCTATGTAATAATCACTTTTTGAGAAGTGCACTAACACTCATAAAAAAAATGTATTACCTTCTTTATAGGGCCAAATCACAACTACTCACCTGCAGATTAGGTAGGACGTATCAAGATTATGTATGCCTTTTGCAATTCACAGGGAAAAAACCACAAACTGAGTAGCTGAACAGTTTTTAATAGCAAATCTACGAAAATTGCTTTAATTCTTCTGTAGACATTCTGCAAGTTCTGCAAGGAGGAAAAAAAAAAAAACGCCAACCCTGAGGTCTAAAACCTCAGCCAGCATTCAACTCATGTTGTTGCAATCACTGCTGTGGAGCTGTGAGGATTTACATCAGTAAACTTGGCCTTAAATCTCTCAAATTACAATTTTCCTTTGTATTGGTTATTCAGCACTAATCTGTATAATTTTGCCAAACTCAAAATAGAACAGATTGGGGGGGAGGGGAAGGGGGAAAAGGGAGAAAGCAGAAACAGAACACAGTTAGAAGGGATTGCCAGGCTGAGCACAGATTTACTGGGGGGTGGGAAATGTCAGTAGCTCAAACAAACAAAAGAACAATCACAAAGGTGTTACTGCACAAATTATAGTATCATCATGTTACAGAAAGTTGAATTCCCCTTCCCAGCTTGTATTTATTTTTTTAAAAATGTAAGACAGTGAAGATATAAAAAGAATAGCTCTTTTCCCATAAACAGACTGTTTGTGATTAAGTAACTTGGACTAACTCCTGTTTGCTTTATTAATGAGATTAGTCCTATTTTTTTACTGGACCCGATTCAGCAAAACACTTAAATATGTGCATAAATCCTACTGATTTCAATGGCATTTACACATGTGCTTAAAAGTGAGCAGGGCTTAATTTCACTACTAGATTGAGAATAGGAGAAATAAGTGTATTCCTTGTCCAATATTACAATTTGGTCAATTCAGTGACTTGCAACACCAAGCAAACCTAAGATTTTTACGATGAGCAAAAGGAGACCTTGTGGGCATGCTAACCAAGTACTTTAAGATTACCTTTTTCTTAGTGACTGTGGACTTTCCTCCAGGCAGCACGTAGCACTTCTTGGACTCTAGTGGAAACAAATTCAATGGACGTATCGTACTGATGTTTCTGAAAGCCATGTTTGTGTAGAAGATGTCTCTAGATAAATACACTACTGATTGTATCATTTCCTTCCTAACCCAAGATCTCATGCTGCAACTACAACTTTTGCAGTTTGCATTATTTTACTGTGCATATGTATCCCCCTAAGCAGACTGTTCTGGAGATAAGTAGATAGTATACAAGATTTTCTGTTGCACTTACAATATCTGGAATCTCACATCTTTGAAACATTTTAGTAAAACTTAATTAATTAATCACTCTGCAATTATGAGTGCTCACAAGAAAAGGTCAGTGATGATCTGCTGCTAGATCTCCAAGTGATTAACACAGTTTCAACGAGTCATAAATGCATGTTTTCAAAACTCTCTCTTCTCCTCAGACCACTTTGCATGATGTTAGGAACACTTAGCTTCACCTTTGGAAAGGAATACAACCTTTTAAAAGCTTGATATTCTTGTGAAATAAAATTATCAACAGTGCAGGAGACAGAAATACAAGCAAAGTTTCTGAGAAATTACAGCTATAGAAAGTTGCTTTCCCTCACCAGAGTAAGTTTTTGGATAAGAGCCCGTTTGTCCACTATTTCAAGATATTTTGGTGTGGAGTGTATTTTTTGAACCAACTTACAAAGTAATCTTTAGATTAACTATTCTAGCTAGACTCTAAAAAGCTGTTAGAATAGCAGTAGATCTTTTTGTCTTTGTCATATCATTCTCAAATGTATTCTCCTCAGCTGATACACAATACTTTAGTAATTTTTTTGTAGTAGAATGGGTTTAACCCATATGCCTTTGTCCCTTTTATTCAAATCTAAATGTGAATATATTTCTTTACATGATAAGTTTTGTGTATGCAAACATTGTTGTGTTAATGAGTTATGGTATGGCATTTTGACTGAATAACCAGTCCCAAGGACGAATTGTAACTGTGTCAAAGAACTAGCAGAAGGTTTTTCTCTCTACACACACACACACACACACACACACAAACAAACAAAAGCAACCAATATCTAACAAGCTTTCTATCTCAGGCCTCCTGTACAACATCTCCCAGTATGCTTCCTGGTCTCAATCTCAATGACACGGCATGGCTCCCCTTGTTACCATTAGTTCATCAAAATCCTTGTCCAGTGGGTTCTTCCTTAGAGCAGGGTTGTAACTTGACATTACCATGGACCTCCCTCCTATGTACTCATCTGTAGCTCTTTTCCAAGGTTGTGGGATGTTGCCTCCTCTTGTCTCACTTCCCACCTGACTTCAACCAAATGGGCACTAATAGAGAGTCTTCTGAATCCCACATTGTGTGCCACTTGTGGCTACACTATTGTGAATGCAGAAAATGGATTTTCAAGAGTAACAAGGCATTGTGTAGTGATGCTGCAGAACAGTATTCTAAATATCTCCATGCACTTTATGTGTCTTTTGTAAATCAGCTAACCCCACAATGCTGAGTAGGGGAAAAAAAGGCCATATCAAATGGCAATTTAACATTTCAGAAGTCTCATTTACTGTAAATAATGTCAGTTCATTTCTTCTCCTATGTATTTTATTCTTCTCTCAGTGGAGCTAACGAAGTTAGGGGTAATTTTTGTGTTACGTTCTTAGGAAGTGCAGGTCCTTGCACAATCTGAGGTAACACCACCCCCTTCTGTTCACACTGATGTTAGGCTCAGAAAGCTACATATCCAGCACAGCAAAACACTGGTACCCCATTCAGCACAGCTGAATAGGAAGGGCGGATTTTACTGCTACAGCTTAATCTTGTTCATTGAACCGTCTGTTTTCAGTTAAACTATTTTAATCATTCTCTAAACTAGCTTATTCCAAGAATTTCTGGATAACAAATTATTAAAATAGCTCAAACAGACTGTAATTTTGCTTTTACTCTCTAGCATGGATAAAAACAAGATTTAATTAATAATAAATTCATTTGGATGTTAGGGAGGACTTTTTGTTATCTGCAGCTCATCTTCATTTTAGTATGCTTCTTTTAATCATATGTCAGAGCAGCATCTTTCTTCTGATTTTATACTGGGAAGGTTTTGCCTTTTGTGAGATAGAAGGAATTTCACCTGTTTACCTTTTTGCTTTACAGGTTCATCATGGCACACAGACAATGCCTGTTACTAATATACTGTACTCAGGTAGGTTCCTCAGCATTACTTGATTAGTCCTTTAAGTTGATTAGCATTCTAGTACATCAGTTGTCTGTCCAAATTGCTCACTTTGACACAATTAAATCTGATGCTGATGTTGTGGTTTCATGATAATTTCTCTGGTTGGAGGCAGCAGCTTGAGCAGTATGGTTCCCTCCAGCCGTTGATGTTCATTTCCACATAATGAGCCAAAGCAGTGAGTCGAACTGGGGCTGAGCCAGGTTAAACATAATTTAGCTAAAACCAACCCTGTGGCTGTCAGCTTAGTGAAGCGGTAAGGCACAGCTGCATGAGAAACAAAATCTAGGGGAGCAGACCTGGAGAAGGGGTGAAGAAGGAGAGGGATATGGGGGAAACTACTTACACTTGTATTTTTGGATGCAGAAACTTCAACAAAGTGCTCTTGAGTAAGAATTTGACAGGGTTTTTATCCCCGTGCAGAATATAAGCATTTTAAATGGTAAAGCAAAATTAAGAACATTCTGGAAACTTTCAGAAAAATCACAGAAGAAAAACACCTTTGTGGATATTTCTAATTCTAATATTTCTTGAAGACTTTCACATACGTGAGATGCAAAGCCTGGACAGTATGAATGTTTTTTCTCTGTTTTCTACAAATCACAACTGAGGTCCAAAAAAGAAAGAGAATACATAACTTTGTGATGTTTGGAAAACTCCCTGTTATGGTGCAAGATATGTTTGTGTCCCTATTTACTCTGTGAGGCCAGGGAAGTCTGTCATGCAGAGCGAATCATCACAACTATGAGTCAACCAATGAATTTAAATCAAAGAAAGAGAAAGTTGTTCAACTGTCTGGAGTAAGACACTGACTACTTCATGTCACCAAAGCAAAGAGAAGTTCTTGTGTTAGTCCTGAAGCGACATACAATAAATATTTGGTCTTTATCATGGGAGGTGTTTTTTCACCAGGAAGAGAGACTCTGTGGAAAGATTGTCCACGTATAAATGTTGTACTTGAACTGCAAGCTGTCACTCTGCACAGACGTCGTTGTGGGACTTCATGCTGCTTGGACATCCTCACCGCTGCACAGCTACGTGATGAGCAACCCATGGTCCATCCTGGGAAGCACTGGGGTGCTGGAGAATTAGGGAGGAAAGGACAGCAAATTTTCAGGGAAAGCTCTGCTCCTTGGTTGGACCAAAAGGAACCACGTTAAAGCAAGGTGTTTCGTTTCTACCCATACCCACAGATACCATTAAAACTACTGAATTAGTAAAAATTTATAGCAAACCCCCAACATGTTACAGATTCCTAAACAAAACATATTGCTGGTCTGAGCGATATTTCACTGCCTTTGGTCTGTTTTTCAGACCAGTTTTTTCATGAAACCTGGTGATTACCGGAATTCTGTATGACAGCTGACTGAGCAGAGCAGAGAGCAAGTGGAAATCAAAGATGTGCTCTGCCACAGCTTCAAGCACCAGAAAAAAGGTGGGCCCAGATTAACAAAGCAAAGCAGGGTGTCACAAAGGACAACAAAGAAGAGGAAGGACACTCCTAGGAAAGGGGGAAGCTAATGCTTCAGTGGAAGAGTTCTCGAAACGAACTGTGACTGGTGTGGTGATTTTTGGAGAAGGCACCCTCCCTCTCTTACACTCACCCAAAGTTGTTTCTCAGCTTTGTTGCTCTATGCTACAAAGTCAGAGCCAGTCACTTCTTGCTTCTATCAGGTCAATAATTTCTGCTATCATCAGGAGACTGTCTGAACCTACTGGAGATAAGTCACGCTTTGTCCCTCTGTGAAATATAAAGGATTGTAGCTAAAATCAAACTTGGCCTCTTTTTTCCATTGGCTGAGGGGAAAGCATCCCAAACTTCACACTGATACTAACCTGTCAGGAACAGGAACCTCGCTTGCAGAAATGATTTAGAGGCGGTTTCTGCATTTTTGTAGTGACTTGGAAAAAAAACTGTGTTGTTCATTTGCCTTGTTTTTGAAAGGTAGTAGTGTGGGGTGACTTTTCCTTCTTTAAATTTGCATTATTAAAAAGCTAAAAGTCTGATTTTTCAAGACTTCAAAACCTACAGCTCAGACTAAGTTTCCAGATGACTCTTGCACCTGAAAGCAATGAAAGCTTTTTCTTGAAGTTCAATATTCAGAAAATCTAACTTTTACTAGAGAGATTTTCAGAACTAACGGCAAGCTCATGTGTTGAGACTTTTTGAAAATGATTATTTTTGCAAGCAATGGGATATAAGTTGGGAATTCTTTGTCTATTTCTTTTTTACCATGATCTTCAGTTGTGGCTGATGATCTCTGTAAAAAAAAGGGCTTAAATGTCATTGTCTGTGTTTTGGGTATACACTGTGTTGAAAGACTGCTCCCAAAAATATCCTCGGGTTTCTGTTTCCTAGCTTTTCACACTCTCTAGCTCCTGCATCATCTCAGAGAGAATGGCATAGCACACCGGAGAGAGTGCCAGAGGGTCATATCTATGTCCTGTATGCTTCCAGTGTGCCATTGCAATCCTTGTAGTCAATATATTTGTCAAGACTATGTGTGGCCCATGCTGTCACTTGTTTGCTCTGCTGCAGTGTTGTTACACACTCAGACTCTGTCAGTGGCATGGAGAGGTTGTAAATACAATCATTCATAATAAATAGTGACACTCCTCTATGGTCTCTGCTCTTCTACAGTGAGTAGGTAGTAACCCAAAATGTCCAAAGGGCAGCATCACATTTTCATCAGGTTCTGGAAGTGAAAGTTGTGCAGGGAGGTTGCTGCCAAACCTGCCCTTAACACTTGCAGTCAGAGCACCCACCAAGGAAGCCACAGTTGGTTAGGTTAGGGAGATGAACTTCTTCTCAAGTGAGGCTGTAAAAAAAAGCTCTGGCTTGAACACAGAATAACCCAAGTCCTCATCAGAGCAACCCTTCATCATGTATCAAGAAAAAACATAGCAGAAGACTACCCAGTAAGCCAAGCAGTACAAGAAAAAAGGTATTTCACTTCATTTCCGTCACCTACATAAGCAACTACCAATTTACCCAAAAGAAATTACTAAAAAAAAAAAAAAAAAAGAGCAGCAAAAGGTCTAAAATGTTTTCAGATTACACAGTTTTTTAAAATTTAGATACACCATATTGGATGTGTGTGATTGGATACAATCAAAGTAATTGTCGACGTACTATCCACCACTATTATCCACCTAAAAGTGTTTGAAAGAACTAAAAAGAGCTGATGTGTTTAAAGCAGAGTGAAGGAGGTATTTAGAAAAAAAATACAGTTCTTTAAACAGAAAGCATGTCAAAACAAGAAAAGGGGGTGGAGTATTAATACTTATGAGTTAAACATGGAATTTTAACAGTAAAGTTTGGAAATAAGACTTCAGAAGTAGGAACCTAACCAGAGAGTCTGTAGAATCAATAGATTATTGAGGTGTGAAGGTAAGGTTAGCTGTTTTTATAGCTGAAATTGAATTCCTTTTGAATATCCAAGCAGCTTTTGACACAGTTCTTTATCAAAGATACTTAAAAGGAGGTGTATTATCATGGGTTCGTATAGATTAAGAGTTAACTGAAAGACAGGTAGCAGAACAAATATAGTTGCTCAGAGGAAAAGGTTGTCAGCATAGACTTGTAGGGTTCCTGGCATATGACCTGTGCTACATGACAATAATAGATATACAGGAAAAGTACATTTTCTGAAGTTATCTTAGAGTCACATCAATGATGAACTCGCAGATATCAAACAGTTATGCCATGAGTTATTGTGCCACTGGCATTGTGCCCAGCATCCAGAGGGTGTGTGCCATTGGCTTCTCTTCTGGAAACTAGTAAACTAAGTTTTGAAAATATGTTGGCACACAGTTTCCTGTCACAGGCAAAGAAAAATAATCTCTGAGCCTGAAATTTCCATCCAATTAATTGAATCTGTGCAAGAACCTGTGATCTCCACAGTGGGTTCCAGCAGTGTAAAAAATGAGTGAGCCTGAGTTTAGTTGCAGGGTTCAAACTCACCTTGTGGTGGCCCGACCTGTGAACACTGCTGGCCAGTGCACCATTGTTCCTGCAAAAGTAACTTGGTGCACTTCAGCGGCTTCTCATGTATTGCTACCATCTTGTTTCGTTACACTCTTAATGGATAAGCAGTGTGATCCCAAGTTCCCTGTGTCAGGGCTGCCCTGGCGGGAAGGCTGTGCTTGAGCTAGGAGATGGGATGCAGGTCATGTAATAAATCCTGGAGCTTTGTGGGTAGCTGGGATTCCCAAATGTTCCACCTCTCTGGTACTTTGAAGATATTTCTGTGGATAGACATTACTAGTGAAGTTTGGACAGAGGCTATGTATGCCTGGCCTGGCACCTTTACTGGCTAGCTTAGCAGGGTGAGATAGAAGTAGCCCAAATATACCAAGCCAAAAATCTTAAAGGACTTTCTTGTCTATAAAGCTTACATGGTATGATCAAATTTAGTTCTATGGAGCTAATCTCTTCATGACTAGGAATGACTGATGGTAGCTTTACAGTTCCTCACACACATATTGGAGGTTCTCCAAAATCCTGATGCATACTGTGTGTCCTGTGTCCAAACTTAGAGAGGTCAGCTATTCCACCTGTATGCATATGAGTAAACCAGCTACTAGAAGTAATTGTGGAAGTAGTTAATCTTGGCTGGCATGCACGCATTACAAACAGTCAAAGTAAGATTTCTGAAATTTGCTCTAACATAGAGGCCAGTTTCTTCTCCCCACTACTTCTTATTGGAATCAGCTGGTTCTTTAGCATGAAAAAACATTCTGCAAGTCAACCATAAATAATGACTGTGAACTAAAAAGCATTACTTTAATTTCTTCCCATTAGATTCTTTTCATATGCCACTAGCATATAAAAGTACAAGATTTTCAGGCTGGAGCAAAACACTAATTGAACATATGGCTTTTCTTACTGGTGCTTTTAGAAACAGAAATAAAAGAATAGAGAATCAACAAATTGCCGTGTCTTGCAACTTAACCTCAAAATCTTGCCCAAAGGGTTAGCTAACTGTCTTTCAACACTGACTTCCTTGCTTTTCACTATGGACAGTTTATTCTCAGATTGAGTTGAGATGGTGAAACAAATGTATACAAAAGAGAAGTCTGAAGCTTTAGTATGCCATTTTGTTACTTAAAATAAGCAAAGCTCTAATAAATTATTGTCAAGTTCAAAAAGAATTGCATTTATTCCTTTGTGACCTTTTGTCAAACTGTGTATAATTCTGCTTCCTGTACATGAACCACCTGTGCAGATAAGCCTTTTTGCATGTCTATATTCATTTGGAACAAAATAATTCAAACTGGTTTTCAAAGCAAAGTTCTAACTTTTCCACTTTTTGGTGCTTACAATGCTAAAATAAAAAAGAAAATCTGAGGAGTTGGGTTAGATTTTCTAGATTTTATTGTTGGTCCTAGTCATTAGTTGCACTTTGAAAAGTACATATTTATAAATCACTTTACAGTTATGATTATCAAAACAGATTATGCACCCAATAAAAAGAAAAAAAAATAAACAATAAAGACAAGCAAGGAAATGATGAGTGACCATAGATCATGGTTACTCTTCCTGTTATGATATTTGAAACCATAGCCATAGGGGGAAACACATAAAAGTTTGCAGAGGTGTCTATTGAATGGGCTGACACAATTTCACCTGAGGTTCTGAGAGACCTACAGGTTTCTTTGTGACTCTGAATATTAAAGGTGGCATAAACACTGAGACGATGAATCAAGTGATACTGTCTACATGAGCTGGACCTCCTCAAAACCCACTCAGGATTTTGACCTAAGAATCAATTGCATTTTGATGCATTTTCCCTCTGAACTTCATTCACCTCCTTAGAAGGCATACTGTAGTATGCATGTTGTCTACAGAAATATCTGATTCTAATAAGAACTTCAATATACAAATGTTTACACTCTATCTGATGCACTTCAGCGTTAAAAAGTGATATGATATTGGATAAGCTCATAATTTAAAAGCAAGAAATCTTGCAGGACGTTTTCATGAGAATCTATAAGATTTACTTTTTTTTTAATGGAGAATTGCCTCTTCTTATATACTTCTGATTAAGTCTATTTCAGCCAGAAAGAGAAACCGCTGCAAGATTTTACATTTGAATCATTCAGAAAAGTCTAACACGTAGAATATGATAAAATATAGCATTTCAGTGGAAGAATTTTATTTTAGGGCATTCATAGCACTCATTGCTGCAGTCTAGACTAAGTGTTAAGACAAATCCCCAAAGGTCAAGATCAGTCACATATTAGATATCACGAATTTCAGTCAGCTCTCTGTGAATTCTATTGCTGGTGCCCTTTATCCTTTCTTACTCCTTTGTGGGTTGTGGGGGGCAGACAAAAGCACGCATGGACAAAGGCTCACCCCAGTAAGTTTCAAGTTGTACATGTTTTACAAATATCAGGTTTGTAAAAACAGATTTCACCTTCTTATACTTTTGGAGAAACATTATATCCACTAGAAATAATTGTAGGAATCTCTATGACTGTATTTGTATAATGTAACCAAGAGCACCTGGAATACAGGGCAGATACTTCCTTTTGTCTGCATGTGTATGAAATAACTAAAAGATTTTTTTCCATCTTCTAAGAGGGTCTATCTAATGGATGGAATAAAAACAGTAAATGTTAAAGATCAGAAAACTTTGCATCAATTTTCAACAACTACATGAAAAAAACCACTCACTTCGTCATGAAGGACATGTAATTGCATTACTAGCCGAGGTACTGTGGGGAAAAATCTTGTTTTTAATGTTCTGTTTTTACTCCTAGAAAAACAAAGAGATTTATTAAATTTCCAAGATTTCTGCTCTTCAATTATATTCTTTGTTGTGAACCTGAAAATAAAATTTATCTCAAAATTTAGGTCAAGTTGAAAACAAATGATGTTAATATTGCCACCAAGTGGTGGGAAAGAAAAAGAGTCATAAAATCAGTGTAGTTGCAGAGTTGATTATATAATCTAAGGAGGTTGTTATGCCAAGATCTTCCCTGAATCCAAAGGAAAAAGAAATAGAAAGTCATCAAGGAAACAAGAGAGAGAGAAAGAGAGAATGAGACAGAGAGAGAAAGTATGTGTCAGACTGCTGGTGTGTAGAACTGGATACCTGATTACTGTAAATTGATCTAAAAAATTTAAGCTGTCACAAAGGCGACAGCTACTAGGACCAAGAAGCCAAATGAAAATTTTCTCCCACATTTTAATTTATTCACTGAATGTATCTACAGAATACTAATTAGAAGAAAAAAGAAGATTTTGAACAAATTCTAAAGATTAGGTATTTGGTTGATGTTACCATGAATAGGTTTGATTATATATCAAAACCTACAAGGCTTTAAGAATCATTTTGTATATATGCTGGGAAATGTAAAATTTTCTGTGCACCCAGCTTTCAACTCTCATGAAGGTGTTTGCTACACTCATATAGGCCTCCAGAAATGTGCTTGGCAAGCACATTGATCATAAAACACACAGATGAAATTCTGAATTAATTAATTGATGTGCAGACCTGTTCTCGTGTCGTAAAGGAATATATTTCCAGCAAGTGTAAACGAGAGTCTTCAAAAAAGGTGTTTACAGAACATTTGCTTACCCAGGAAAAAAAATAGTTATGTACATAGGTGTATCTAATAGCTCGTCTGTGTGTAAAACAAACAGATTCTTTTAATTGTAAAAGTTTCTGCCTTTTGTGTCAATTCTGGAGGTAGATGTTAATCTTAATTCTATTTATTTTAGAAAGAAACAAAATTTCACCCCTTCATATGTCAAGTCAGATTAGTAAATTAATCACTTAATTAAGTCCACCAACAAAGAAGGTAATTTACTTTTCCCATTACATACTGTAGGCTCACAAAATCACCTATAACATTTTAAGTCTGTCAAAACAATCTATTTTAAATATATTTGGCTTTTGATTAAACTACATTCTGTTGATAGTTTTAAGGGGTTACTAGGTTATTATAAGATAACGAAAAATTCCCACAATAACTGTACACCAGATTAGACAAAAATGAGAGGTCAATCATAAAAATAATTTTTACTTTTGCAAAAAATTGATGTTGAAATGAGGTTTCTCAGTACAAAATAATCCAAACAAAACAAGACATTGACTTGAGTCCTTACATATAAATCACAATAAGAAATACTCAGAAAAGTCTATGATTTTCCCTCGATATAAATCTTAGACCAAGCATCCTACATGCTAAAACTGTTGGATTAATTGTTGGAAATCTTATTTCATATTCACTAACAGTGATAGCAGCAGTTTAAACCAAGATGGTTGCTTGAGTACCATGCAGTCCAGTGAGCACACATGTAAAGATGTCCTATAGCCTGAAGAATGTACGGTGCAAAGCTCTATCTTGAAGAACAAATACACTGATTCCTATAAATAGGTGACATCTCCTCGAAGACTTTGTCTCAAGGATGCAAATAATGCGAATTGTTGCAATCAAATTGGGCATAGAGAGCAAACAGTATTCAGTAATTATTTTTTACTCTTTGGAACACTTTGTCTAAACAGTCAGCACGGGTAAAGCTGTAAGAATAATATTTCCAAGAAGTGATATTTGAATCAGAAGTTGTGGGTTATTGTTCCATTTTCAAGTTGTCAGAAGAAAAAACAAAAGCTAATTTTGTTTCAGAATTCTCAGTGTAGGCAAGGCAGGGAATTTTTGCATGCTATCTGTTGCACACAGGTGAAAATACAAAAAAAATTATACTCAAAACCTCCTACAACACCTATCAAGATTTCAGCTGGATATTTCAGTGCAGTCTCACCAGGCCAAAGAATGAGATTCCGGATGAAGACTCTTGTTATCTTTATGTGTCAAGCAGTTCATTTTTTAGGTCCCAAATACATCTTCAGAAAGGTCTTCTCTGTCATAGATAAACTCAGACGACGATAAAGGCCTGTATTTATGCTTTATTTGTTGCAATATCATTCAATAGCCCACTATTCATCATTTCCTTCCTCATAACTTTCTGAAGCTTCTTCCAACTCTCTGTCTAACTCCACATATGGTTTGAAAGGCAAGATGAGATAAAACATACGCATGGACTGTCGGCTAGGTGGGACCACCATCCACGCAGTCAAATAGCACCCAACAGTTTATAGTTATCATCATTAGTTAGAAGGTAATCTTTCATGATAGAGTACTGCTCATTGTACCTGCCAAAACACATACCAGCACTGTGCTAACAGGACACCTGCTCTTGTTACAGTATGGAAAGTAGCACTTTTTCAAACAGAAGGGAATTTGTGGGATAGGATTGTAGCTCTCCTTTTGTAAAATAACATGAGTTCATAATTGCTTTTTCAGTTTTTCACTGGAGTGCGTTTTGCAGTCGTGTCATCCTGCGTGTCTTCCCTAAATACGGTTTTACCTCAAAACAGGATTATGCATTCCGATAATAATCTTTCTGGTAGCTCAGATTCCGCCTGTGCTTCTATGAAGGGCTAGATGGAAGAGACAATGAGAGACACAGTGAAATAAAGCAAAATAATCAGTAAAATCTATCATCTTCTCAATTTGTCACATAATGAACCTGCCTGTTGCAGAAAGTTGCAGCTAATTTGGTTGATTCTGTTTAACACTGATGTCGCTAAACCATTGCAAATCCCTAGTGTGTCGTGTGTGTCATGTTTAAAGTGATTTATTATTTCCTAAACATTTTAGACTTAATCTAACAATTTCTCCTGTTAAGTACTGTTACTATCAAAATTTATGTACTAAGAAATTTGGAGATCAGCACTGGTTTGATCTCTGTAAGATTGTACTGCAAACTGAAATAAAAGCTGAATATTTTCCTACAATGCACATTTCATATTTCACTTTCCTGGTTGTTCTCAAAGAAACTGCCATCTGACTAGGAAAAATGTCTTCTTCTCCCTTGGCTGCAGGACACATCTTCTCTTTTTCTTGAGAATGGTCTCTTTATACCCCTGGGGTAAATGATTCATAATTCATTAATGTATTGATTATGCTGTTGTGTAGAATCCACTGATGATTTCACTCAAAGTTCCATAGAATCATTGGGTGGAAACGTCCTCTTCCAGGCAAGTAATCAATGCCATCAACAACACCACATAAAACTGGTATCTGACTCAAGAACCTGAATTTAAATTAGAAGGATAATAAATTCTGATTTAGAGCTAGATCTAACGAAGATTTTAAATAACTGAAAGATGGTACTGTAATACCTAAGATTTAAATAATGTTGATTATCATATTACATTTAGATTAGACCCATGGATGCTTATTACTTTTGCTAAATTTCTCTTCCAAGCATGCTGCAATGATTAAAACCAGAGGTTTACTTCAGAAAAAAAAGAATCTATTCAGCATATATAGAGAGGATACAGAACTCAGTGAAACGTAGAACACAGAAGACACAGCATAGAGCAACCTATGTCTGGTGGTAGATCCACCTGCTTTAAGAGGTGATGTGTGCATCTGCCTTGACCCAGATCCCAGAGACTTCTCTGAAGGCAGATCACTACAACATTTCCTTCAGAGAAATAAGAAGGGTTAATGGTCTGCTTTTAAAAGGGAGACATTGCAGTCACAAATTTCAAGCTAGACTAATGGTAACTAACCAAGACGTTTAGATTAGGCTTCCTCTTCAGCCTAAGGAGACTTACATTTATATTTCCCATCCCCCAGGAAATATTTTTCATCACTAAGATATTTGTTATTTTGGCTAAATGAATTATTTCCATTTATTGAAGATATATATAAGATAACTCAGGATCATGTGAGCAGAAGAGGTGGAGAAGAGACAAAAGGAAGAAAGTAAGAAACCGTGGTTAGGACTTAGTGGCATGAGCATTTGTGGGAGTTTTGATTCTGTTCCAATTCCAACTGTTTTAACCAATTCTGTTTAATGTAAAAAAAATGTAGCCATGTGTTAGCTTGTGAGCTGTTCAGTCTAGACAGATCTGGAAAAGTGTTCATGCAATAACACAACTTTAGCTTCCTCTTGACCTTCAAAAAGAAAAAAAAAAAAAAAGGAAAGAGAAAAAAGGAAAGAAAAAAAAAAGAAAGGCATTAATGGAATGTAGACATCTCTAGAAACAGACAACAACTGTGCTGAAGTTTTTCAGCATCATGATTTGGCAGCAGTCAGCTTTCTGCTGCATATTTTTTCCCTACTAAGCAATGAAATCTTGCACAGAAAATACTATAAGAGAAACAGAGGCTGAAAAATCCAACATCTAAAACTGGGGAACGTGAAAATAACTCCTTAGTCCAGTACTCTTTAGCTATATACTATGAGGCACTCATTACATAATACATACTTTCATTTCTCTGTCCCTTACGAATTCTCCATCAGCATATAACATGTGTGATTCTTGACTAAAGAATCAGTTTTTCCTCATTTTTTCAATGAATTGCTTCAGATTTTCTTTATTATATGTTGCTTAAATTATGTTTTGATTTCAGAATTATTAACATCCTCAAGAACTGTTTGTTGGTAGTTTTTTGGCATTAGTGAAATACTTAGTGAAGAAAATACACTCTATCAGGCTACCATAGCCACTAACGAACACCTATCAGTTTGAAATGATATGTTCTGATTTCTTTAAAAACCAAATTAATTGCATAAAGCTCCTCAGTACCACACTTGAGTCCTTCACAAAGTGTTAATTTATCTTCATAGCTCACCTGTCCAAACCTCAAAATTTTAATTTTTTAAACTGCAAGACAAAGAAGGTGAAGATTAGATGCTTTTATCAGTATTGAGTGATAAGAGGTCCCTGGGAGGAGTTTGCCAGAAAATTGTACACTGTCAAGGACTTGACTGGCATAGATACACATGGAGTTGGTTATTTGCTCCACTGTGACAAGTGTGTGTTTGCATCTACTTCTCATTTCCTATCTTTCACTTAACCATCAAGGCCAGGACTTTCCCTCTTATCCCATAACTCCTTGCTTTCCTTAACACTCTTTGGTGAGACACTTTGTCAAAAGCCTTTCTAAAGCACAAAAGGATTACGTCAAGTGGATCACCCTTATTTTTCCTTACACTTTCAGTAAGTAGGAAAGGATTTTCAGTAGGTAAGAAAGGTCACACAGACTTTAATTCTGAATTTTCATCTGTAATGAGATCCTGTGTGATATTAACCATCATGCTGAGAGTTGCCTGCTTCTTCATGAGTGCCCTAATCAGCCACAGCCATAGTGTCATCATCATCAACCTAAGACAATACTCTGGGTCTTGCTGTGACATTTACCCAGCCAACATGGCCATAATTAAAGTCTTTCATCACCATTACTTCTCTCCCTTTTTAACTCCTCTTACCTTCCTCAGCTTATCACAGCTAATGTCACCATCCCACTCCTTAGCTTCTCCAAATAAATTGAAATTTTAATATGTAGATTCTTCTTTACTTATTGAGGCAAACTTTTTTTAGTATCAAAATACAAAAGAAATGTTAGCATTTTGCATTTTGCTAATGCAAAAGAAGCATTAGCAGCAGGTCAAAGGAGGTGATTCTCCTCCTCTACTCTGCTCTTGTGAGACCCCACCTGGAGTACTGTGTTCAGATGTGAGGCCCCCAACATAAAAAACACCTGGACCTGTTGGAGAGAGTCCAGATGAGAGCCACAAAATTGGCAGAGGGCTGGAGCTCCTCCCCTATGAGGACAGGTTGAAAGAGTTGGGGTTGTTCAGCCTGGAGAAGAGAAGGCTCCAAGGAGACTTAATAGCAGCCTTCCAGTACCTGAAGAGGGCCTACAGGAGAGATGGGGAGGCACTCTTTATCAGGGAGTGTGGTGAGAGGACAATGGGTGACGGTTATAAGCTGAAAGAGGGTAGATTTAGACTAGACATTAGGAAGAAATTTTTCACTGTGAGGGCCCAGGGACAGCTTTAGGTTGAGAAAGTTGGATGCTTTCCTGAATTGTTAGGTTCTCTCCTTGTCTCTGCCAGAGAGTTGCTGCCACCTCTAACTTCCTTCACAGCACACCAGATCTCTTCCACAGAGCGGAGTTCCCTGGGTGCTGAGACAGGGGAAACCATTGGAAAACTGCATCCAGTCATTTGACAAGGGATACCCAATTTCACATGGGAAAGAAAATAATTATATGGCACAGAAGTCTTCTGAGTTCACATACAAATATTAAAGTGTGATACTGAAACTGAACTAAAGACTGGTATTGAGATTGATCCTATGCAGCCATTCCTAAAACTAGAAGTTGTAAAAGATACAGCTTTCAAACCTCCCTCAATGTCTGAGTTTTTTGTCTTTAGTATTCCAAATCCATAAAGGCTTGGAAGTTGCATCATGAATTCTAAGGAAATTCTTGATACTTTAAATTATATTCACATTAAACTCACTTCCTCAATGGGGAATGTGTATTCTTAAATAGATACTTGAATAATATTTGGTTCTCTTCATAATCTTTTTTTCTACAGGAGTAAACAATATTTGTCACAAAAACAACACATGGGCTCCTTGTGCCACTTCGTCATCTGTAAGCTGTTAAGTTTACTGTACCAGCTGAATGTCATTTATACATTAGCCACTTTGCTTAAGTTTTCTGTCTAGAATAGGCAAGGACCCAGCATCAAATCTAATTCAAACTCTAATCTGAAAATGACCTTTTATTTCAGTAGAGGTGAGGTATGTGAAAAGTGTCATTGTTCTATTACTCTGTGAGACATCAATATTAAATATTGTAATTTAACAAAGGAGCCGGTGAGAATAAAAAAATACTGACGTCATAGCTGTACAATGCTGAAGGAAGTCTAATTTATTATTTTTCTGTATTTAGAAAGATACATAGTGAGTCTAAATCTGGAAAGAGTTCTGTCACTAAGACCTAAAAATAAGAGTGACATAGTAAAAACAAGGCAGGAAGGAAAAGAGCACGCCAATTTTCACATACATATTTTTCCACTTATTTTTCCTTCAACTTATTGACAATTTATATTTTGGTGATGGAGACTTACCTACAGAAAATATATTTCAGTAATAAAGAAGTTTTGTTCTTCTGTAATAAACCTTTTCCTAACTTGCGAATGTTGGATCGTCACTGAAGTTGCATGTGTAGCTTACCATCCACGATCTTATTTACTTTCTAGATCTTTAAGCTTGAAGGACAAAAATAAATGCAAACCAAAAACAAAAATCTGCCAATGTACTTATTCATCCTCTAGCACAGTTTCTAACTCCTTTTAAAATATGCTTTCGTGTTGCATCTCAATATTGAAAAAAGTATACCTTCTCTCACATATTACAATCTTTTTCACCACACAAAAACTCTACAGTCCATCTCTCTCTTCTCAGTGTTGGCTTTCATGCTGTTACCTGTAGTCTATGATCGGTCTGTGTGTGTTGTGAGGATTTCTATCTAATGCTAACTCTTTTTCCACCTATTATACTCAAATTTTTTTGAGTCCTTGCTGCTTCTTCATAAATAGTGTATATGAAGAGAATTTGTCTTAGTTAAGTATTTCAATTACACAAAATGTTCTCTGCCTCATGCAATACAAAAATTGGAAAATATTTCCCAGGACCAGTGAATGGAAGCAGAAGAAAATGAAAAAATTACCTTAATTTCTAAAATTACAAATTAAGGATTCAAACCTCCTCAATCTAAATCCGGAATTTCTGAAATTCCAGAAACAAGATATTTTGCGAGAAAATAAAAAACAGGGAAGTAATTCAAGCTAACTGCTTCCTGAAGGTGGTTTAAACTATAAACAAATCTGTATTTTCTGACAAATGCATAAAAATTTCCCAAGCAGCTCTAAAGCCACACAAACATGAGATTAACTGTGCTATAGTAATAGCTAGCATACATCACACAATCTGATAGAGTCACCTATGGAAGAGACTTGAAGAAATAACCTAAATTCATTCTTTTCCTCCAAAGCGTGACTGACTGAAGATGTGTCATTGCAGGCAGCCGCTTGTTTAACCCATTCATTAACTCTTCCACTGATAGGGACATCTCAGCCTTTCCAGACAATTAATTCCAGTGCTTCAGTATCCTAGTCCTTCAAAAGCTTTTAAGTACCTAAGATGAATATTCCTAACTGTAACTTAAACCCATTACTTCTGGGTCTCTCTGCTATGGAAATGGACAATAGATTATTCCTTTCCTCTTTACAGCAGTGGTTTTTATCCTTGAAGACTTCAATCATTGCCCTCCCCCAAATCTTCTCTCATGTACATGAAACAACCCCAAGACAACCATTTTTTTTCCTCAGAGGTCATGTTTTCTTGGCCTCTGATTATTCTCTTAATTCTCCTCTGGATCTTCTTTGTTTCTTCCAAGTCTTTCTGAAATGCAGCCCCTGAAGGACAACACGATACTCCATGTGAGGGCTCAGCAATGCAGAGGAAAGCCGGAGGAGATCCTGCGCATGTTGCAGGGGCTCTGCCTATTTCAGAACAGCATAGCTCACTGACTCACACTCTCATAACTCTCAGATTCTTATCTGAAAACCTGCCATCACATTTTTGGTACTTAGTGTTTCCATAGATGGTGATTCCTGCCTAAGCGTGACACTTCACATTTTTCCTTTCTGAAATTCACCTGGCCGTTTTTCCAGTTTGTCAAAATCATTTTGAACACTAATAACTCCTTAGCATAATTGACACTTCTACTTTTTTGGCACGAGAAGACTTAACACGTTCCTCTTCTCTTTCACTAAGGAAATACAGAAAACACTAAAGAGAGCTAAATACAAGACATAACTCCATGAAACCGATCTCAACTTCAGCCACCAGTGGATACTTTTAGGCCACATTAACCTGCACTCCAGCTGTTGCATCCAGACTAAGATTTTCTTGACTTCTGACAATACCATGTGGGTACAAAAAGACTCATGTAAGGCTGTATGATAACTGTGGCTTTATTATTCTCCAGCTGTTAACAGCTAGTTCCAGAATTTTTCTAGAGACACTGGCTAAGTGGAAAAATCAATTTTTCTCTTCTAAGTCTACACCCTATGTTTGCCTTCTGCAGCTATTCCGATGTTATCTGTCTTCTGTGAACTCTCAAAGATAACAGGTAAGATACTGATGTTGTTTCAGACAGTTCTTTAATTATCCTAGGATAACTTTCTCATGTGCTTTTTCCTTCATATTCAGAAAATTTACTGCCCTCTCAGCACTTGTCTAAATTAGGGCTGTAAAAGAAAGTAAGCTTGTTGAGGCAATAGGCAACTCCTGATACCATCCTGGCAGTTTTGAATGTTACCATCTACAGCTGTTGTGGAGGTCAATATAAACTAATTTGTTTTAAATGAAACAGGATCACTGCTGTCATTGGTTATGGACTCAGTAATGGGTGATGGCCTTAACGTGATGACTTGGAATAAAACTGAGGGCAGTACCTTTGCAAAGTAGCCTTAGCCACATCTAAAGAACCACATCTGCAGAATCCCAAAGGTCAACAAAGAGCTGCTGTTTAGTTGGGAAACCATGCCTGTCTATGATTTTTTAAATTTACTTGATACATACGAGCTTTGGATAAAAAAAAAAAAAAAAAGTGCTGACTGCACATAACACAAATCGTCTTTTGCTTCCCCAGCCCCTTAAAAGGGACTTATAGGAAGTCAGTCAGCTAACAGCTTGCATACAGTTTATTAGCAACATGAAAAATCCATATCTGTATTTTTAAAACACCCTGCGACTTGGTGGATATCTGTTCACAGATCCATTGCAATTCCAGTGGAAAAGCAGTAAAACTGCATCCAACTAATGAACTTTAAATGAGAGTATCTGCACAATTTCAGTTAAGTTGTACAGCCTCTGAAATTCTTTCCCTGCAGAAATGGTGACATGTGAATCTGTTTATCTTCAGGGCCCTGTTAGAAGCTCATTTGTATTCCCAGGCTCTTGCCTGAGGGAATGGTAGTAAAAAGTATGTCTAATTTATCGCAGACCAGAAGATTTTGCTTAAAGGCTGATGTTGGTCACTCATAAGCAGGTTGTCTACACCAATGTTTAAATTAAGTAAAGGTCCATGGGAGAGTTATCTGTTATCAGAGAGAGATACCCTCTCTGCTTCAAAATACAAGACAGATAGGTACATAACAGCCCATGTATGGCCCAAAGTCTGACTGCAGTTATGTTCATGTAAATCAAGTGCAATTAAAATACCATTTACCTAGACAGAAAAAAATGTCTAGTGGTCAACAGACTGTTGACATCTATCACAAATGCCTAAAAAAGTATTATTCTATAAGCAGCAGTACATAATGAGACCATTTCATATTGACATATGGGCTGATCAGTCAGACAGCTGCTAGCAAAAAGCGTATTTAGCATATGAGTGGTACAGGTCTTTCTCTTGAATAGTGTGTGCATTAGTTTGCACCTGTACCTCTGCTCGGGTATAGTTTTTTACATGTACCTGTCTTCTAAAAAATGGAAATTCAACAAATACATTCCATAGTATTTTTAGGATGGCATAAATGGGATGGACTGAACAAATGATTGGTTGCTACAATTTGTGAAACTCTGTGCTAATGTGAGAAAGAATTATTTCTTCAGTTGAATCTCAGAAAGAATTTTGAGCAGGTAATAAATATTGTAGGAAATTAATAACCTTCCAGAAAGCCTATGATTTTTAGAAATTCTTGAGAAAGAAAATAGAAAATGGCCTAAAACCCTGTCATATTACTCTACAGACAATAGATCTTGAGGAACAGAGAGAGTAGGGAAA
>NW_010120537.1:33890-79521 GCF_000699245.1 Pterocles gutturalis
GGGGAGGAAGATTACAAAAAGTATTCCTTACAGAAAAACAAAAGTAGATCTCAAAATTCGGTAATAACAGTCCAGACTCTGACACACAGAATCATGACCTTTGTAAAATCTCCTCACTTTAAAATGAAATGCAGAACGTTTGGACTTACACAGTAGTAAAAGCTAAATTCTCCATCTGACAAGTGTAAATTGCAAATGAAAGTCACTTGTAACTTATCCTCCCATGTTTTTGGGAAACGTAGCTCAACTTTATGGCCAAAACTTCAAAGAAGAAAGATGATTCACAAAAGGTCTAACATCCTCGCAAAACTACTGAGGATAATTTAAAAGTTTACATTTTATGGTACTTGTATGAGTGTAAGAAACCCAGCAAGTGTTATGACAAAAATTATTTCTTAACCAAAACCAGACTTGAAAATACTGTACACCAAGTCTTGAAACTGATAAGTAATGGAATTTGAGTTTTTGTGAATCAGCCAAACGATTTGGGGGTTTCCAGGTTCCTTCATGTTTTTGAGCCCATTTTGCCTATGATATAAGCACTCATTTTTTTAAAAAGTTAGTAAAAAAAGTTGTAACAAAAATTCCCTGAGTATAGAAAACAAGAAATTACATTTATTGCACAGAAAAAAAAAAAAAATAAGAGCCTTTTTATCTCTTTCCTCTGCCCTTTGTCTTCATAGTCCTTTTATAATGGCTTTAACTCTGTATAGGGTTCCTCTATTTGCTGCACTCTCTACCACCATATGAATCCAAAGGTTTGCTCTGTTCCTGTTATCTTGTAAATACCATGAAGAGATATCTAATCATAGAATTTTCAAAAATTAGAGTAGCTCCCATTTACTAGATGTTAAAAAAAGGCTTTAAATATCTAATCGAAATACTAAAATCCTATTTCAGAACCAGAACTGACAAATGGTTTTGCCCAATGGAGCTTTGTAAGTATTAAAAGATTCAGCTTCCACTGAAAAACATGATTCTGCATGTGTAAATTTAGATAGATAACTTACTTCAGTTGATAGAAATATAAGCAGTACAAAGGATTGCATTTAGTGGGTAAATATCACAGTCTTAAAAATTAAGAAAAGGAATATTTGGAAGGAATTTTGAATGTGTAAGTGAATAACTGATATTTTTGTATTCTTTGCATGCATACGTGTATCCACACAGACAAACAAATGTGCATAATTTATGCAAAGGTATTAGTTTTCACTTTGTATTGTAGATATATAGAACGATCATGTTAACATCAATTTTTAAAAGTGATTTTTAAAAATAATATTTCTTGTTATGTTTAGAAAGGATCTATGCTTTGCAATCTCATTGAATGAAAACAGTTTAGCATATAGGTTATAGAGACTGTGCAATAGATATTTAAAGATCTGGAAGGATGCCCTAGAGACCTCACAGAAATCTCAGGATGTCAGGTTAGTACAGAAAGTAAACCCAAATAAGAATTATCAAGTTGGGTGAGAGGTGAGCATTCAAAAGTTTGATTTGATGGTTCAAAGAAGACTGTAAAAGAAAGGGACTTAGGATGCTTGTCAGAGACATTAATCTGTTACACTTGCTTTCAAAACTGAAAGGCTCTCACAATGAGGCTCAACTGAAATGTCTTCTGAGACAGTGGTTTCCATACACCGATCAACCACTGTCACAACGCCCACTGAAACCACCATAACCTCCAGAGGCTCCTGGTGGGTTTCTTACCTTACCTCTTGCATCCTTCAAAAACTTAGAGAGAAAAATGAGTCAATGAACAAAAGACAAACCACTCACACACTATTTCAGGCCCTTGTTTTGCTTCCCCTGGTTCTGTGCAGCAGTGGGGGAACTGCCCACCCGTGCTACCCTTACCTGTGGGACAGTCCTCCTAACACATGCAGGGCAGTGGCACAAACTTCCTACTATCAATAATGACTGATAGCCTAAAAATGCTTTAATTTTAAAACCATCTTAACACACATCAGTACTGATGACATACTCTTATTTACTTATTAAATATCACAGTATGGTTTAGGGAATCACAATATAGGGAGGAATGCCTTGGGCAGATGTATTTTTAAGGAAAGCACAGTTTGTTATTTGTACTAGTTCACTAATTCTGTAGCCGTATTTTGTATTATTAAATATCTTTCAACTATCACCGTAGTCCTGCTTAAAACTTAGAAAAAAAATTCATTTAGCTATTTTCCATAATATACTTTATCATTTACAAATAACATGAAATCTATAATTGCCTCTGATTAAAAATAAGTACAATGAATTGCAGACTTTGTCATTTAACTTATAGTGCAATAATCTTTTTTCCACCAGATAAAACTTGTAGGTAGAGATCACCTTATAGTGTTGTATTTAAGCTTAGTCTGGGATGGTGGGAAAGCACTAATTACTACGAGAGATGTCTGATGAATTTGGAGGAGCTGAGTTAATAGGAATAACAGAAAGAGAAAAGAAATGAAAAATGAAGAAAGAAGAGATACAAGAACTCAAACGTGTAACATTCCATTGACATGTTAAGTAAAGGATTGACTTAGAAAAGCAAATGAGCAGAAAATTGAAATGAAAATGAAAACCAGCCATACATCCACAGCTGACATTGCTCGTAACTTATTCTGATTGTTTGTAGGAAATATAGATTGAAAACCTCAGGGCTGATAAACACTGAGACCCAACTCTCACTTCTGATTCCCTAGTTCAAGAGCACCCCTGGGCTCCCAGACCACTGTGTACCTGCTTGGATGCATAGGTGCCTCTGTGAAGAAGAGCACTGTTTGCTGTGTTATACTATCACAGTATCCATGGTCAGAGACAAACTGTGTTGGCATTCTGAAAATAAATTATTTCATTGCTTATTTTATGGACTAATTCTTTCTACTCAGCTATTTGTTCTAAATCATCTGAAATTCCAGAGAAGGAAGCTACTCCTGTAATTCATCATATTCTTTTCTTGATTCTGTTTTTTTGTGTCCCAGCTCGTGGCCTGTGCATAATTTCTGAAGGCACGTTGTTAAGCAAATTGTGTCATTTCCCATTGAAACCAGACTGAGATTTCTCACAAGGTCAGTCAGTCTCAACAGGGCATTAGGGGCATGAAGGTGAGGGATCGTAATAAACATTTTTGTTGTCCTCTAGAAACACCTACTGGGCTGTTACATCAACATAATCTTTTTCTTTGGAACTACAATGTAATGTACAAGCAAGTACAAATCAAGATTAGAAATATCTCCATTTAATCAACCACATTCTTTCTCTCATATTGTGATGAGTTGGGGTTTTTTGTCTGCTTGATTAGGTGATTGATCCAGCCCTGTATGCCTTGAGAAGAGTATTTATGATGGAGGCTTTTGTTAGTGAACTGTATGCCCAGGAATGGCAGGGAGAGGGTTGGGACATCTTTTGCTCTACTCTAAAAATAGACATTCAAGGATGCCCATTGACTTTACCAGCTGGATAGGGCTAAAGAACAACTAATCTGTACAGTTATCTTTTTCATCCCATAATGTTCTAAATCTTGGTTGAGTGCACCACAATTCACAACACAGTAGGACTTTCTCTACTGTGGCTCACATTATGTATGACAGCTGCACACAGCAAAGGTTGCTGGGCAAACTTGGTTTTGATAGCAGTGGAAATCCAGCTGCCGCATAGGTGAGTGATCAAAGAACAGCTTTCTCCAAAAGGTGCCATATCGCTGGACGTATCCAAGGGCTGGGAGATGGAACAACAGGTACATAGGAGAGGGTGCATAGGAGTGTTAACACTTTTATGCTGGAACTGCAATCATCTGCTTCTCTTGATATGAACCAATGGCTTTGGAAGATTATTATTAAAAAAGATTAGACTTCTGAAAGACCTGCTCCTGTCCTGGATAAACCATTATTGAATAAGGATTTCAGAGAGTGCCACACTCATTTTGTATCAGGGCAGAATAGTTTTTATATCAACAACAATTTTTTAATGTTTTCAATTACTTAGAAAAAAATCCTGGTGAGCCATGGGAAGCAACGCGAGTTAGGTGCGCCAGGAATGTATACGTGAAGGAACTGCTGTAAAGACCTGCTCCTGGAAGGCTCCTCATCTCCCATCAAATCTCAGCCTCTTGAACCTGATCCTCTTCATAAAGATCACTTGGCTTTTCTTTGCTCTGTTCCCTGTGACCCACTCCCAGATATCCAAAGTGAAAGTGAGGGGAAGAGTCAGACAGGTGGAGTATTGTTTGAAGAGCAAGGTGATTTGAGGATTTTCATTTTCTCATTCACTTAAACTGAAGTTCAACTACTCTGTTTCTTAAGAGCTCCAGTTCTTGAATTGCCATAAAAAGAGTATCAGAGCACATCTCTGTCACAGAAGTGTCAAAAAGCTCTTACCTAATAATTAGATTTTACTTTCATCTAGTTTGTAGACCTTCAGCAAAATATTTATCAGCCTGCAACCACTGCAATCAGTACTTCTCCAAGATGCTCTTTCTAACCAAGAAGAACCATGTTCACTCAGTTATGAAACTCTAGCTTTTACAGTTTTTAAGAGAAGCTCAATTTCTTTAGCCAGGGACAGTACAACCATATTACTGTCCAAGAATTTTCCCCTACAACTATGACAAGTATACAGAATTGGTCTTTCATCCAGCTCCAGTGCTGTGATTTGATATTACATTTCCTCCCCGGACAGTAAAGAACAATTTCCTGAGACAGATTTCAGAGAATTAAAAGCAGCCATGCCAACAATTAAGAACTAGTTAATAAAGTCCTGCTGCTGCTAACTCCATTTTCTCAGTAGGAAATATTTTTCTTTTCAATAAATTTGTATAACAAAAATATCTAGCATTAAATGTAACCATCTGTCAAAGAGAAAGAGAAGGCACTAAGTATGCCTTCTCACAGGATGATAGTCTGGGTTTTCTTCCTTTCAAGCATGCATACTTACACATCATGTTCCTAAATCTCTTAATTCAAATGCTTATCTTTAGGAGCAGAATTTCAGATATTTTGGGTTCTTCATAAAAGAGGTGGGGGACTAGGAAGGGAAATACAGGGGTGGGATAGCCATGCAAATGGCTTTCCTGGCCAGGAATAGAGATACTACATTGAGTGGTGCTAAAGGGCACGGAGGAGAAGTTTAGCATCCATCTGGATTACTCATAAATTCACATTTGAAAGTTTTGTCATATGCATAATTATAGTGATATCTGCAGTTTGAATATATGCATTAATCTAAACCCCTGTCTATAAATAATTTTAGATATAGGGGAAAAAACAAGAAAAGAGCTGTATCTACTGATGGTTAAGCAGAATAGCAATTTGTAAACTATTTTCTTCAGCCCTATTAAAGTTGTAGGGGAGTAAATATCTTGAAAACTGACAGTTACATTAAGTACTTCACAATGATATGAGTATTAGGTTATTTAGACAAGAGATCAAAATTAGGTGTCACAAGGAGAAAATTTCTGGTTAAAAAAATAGACTTTAACATCATTCTGCATTATGTGCAAATTTGAAAGTGTTAGAAACAAGAAAAACTTCTTTTTTTTTGGTGGGAACTACTTTAAATTTAGGAAATAATGTATCTATTGGGTGATAAGTAACTTCCCCTAAAATATCAGTAAGTTTGTTAAATTTAAATTCAACCAATATTTATGAATTGCAAAAGAGATTAAGCAATTCTTTCGAAGTTTTTGATAATGTATTCTCAGTGGGGAAGTGTAATCATTTCGTAATGAAAACTAATACAAGGAAAAAACCCTACATCTGACAGTCTAAATAATATGCTTATTCACAGTAAGCATCTTTAAGACATCCTTCACAGATCATTAGCTTCATGGGATTAGGAATGAGCCTGCATAGATTTAGCAATGAATCCCTCTCCTCGGGATATTGTAACAGGTATGAAACCCTTTCCGGTCCATATGGTGACAAAGGGCAGACCTCTTTCCCAGGGGCCTTGTCAGACTTAGCCACAATCTATTGTCAGGCACAGTTGGTGAAATCTAATACTCAGTTTAGCACAACAGAAGTCCCCTTAAAGATACTGTCAAGAGAAGAGTGATCACACCAAATGACTTGCATTCTGTCAATCTACCACATTTCTCACATAGTCCCATATGTGATTATCATACCGTGTAGATGTTTCACTTTTTTTTTTCTAAAATGTATTCATATTTATGGATAAATATATATGCATACCAATATCTACTACTATAAAATTCATCACACAAGCATCCTTTTCACAATTCAAATTGGGCCTACAACTGGAATATACTAAGCAACTGGAAAAGTTAGAAAACTTAGAAAAAACTGATATGCTCTTAAGTTATTTCTGTGTTCTGGCAGATAACCTAGTAAATATCCCTATAATTTTTCCGTCAGACCTTATTTAAGGTTGGGTTTACTCCTACTTGTAAATGGAATTTTAAATTCTTTATTAGAAATACACTATGCAGTCAACTGGAACACACTTTAATGATATCTTTTAAAGCAAATAGCACTGTTGTATCTGTACATCAAAACAGTCAAAATAATTCACATAAATAGATCCCTTGTAAATGGGGGGCAGGGGGAAGGGAAGAGGCACAAGAGATTTTTATTGAGTAGAGTCCTCATTTTTCTTCAGAAAAATGGCTGTGGCCTTCTGTGGTACCCAGATCTCAGCCAGCTAAAGTGTCTGAGGCTGATCTTTTGTCAACTACCTACAACAATCCAACACAAACTGACTTTTGTAATCCCCATGTGTTCCCCTGAACTATTGTCCATGTACAACACATACAGCACAAGCCAAAGCAGAAGAACCATTCTCTCACCAGTGACACCATACTGACTGCAGCAACAAAATACATAAATGCATGACAAATACTTAAATCCAGTTAAAAATAGTCAGGAGCTCACTTAGGCAGAAAGTAATTACCAAACCTGTAATTTGACTAGGACACAGTAGCAGATGTTCCTGCTCTTGCATATAGTACCATGGGACCTTTAATTAGCTTAAAACAGCCTTGCCTTTGAAATTCACTTCCCATCCTCTTGGTCAATAATACTCTCAGTTTATTGAACTGCAAGCCCCATGTGTTTTCCCCAGCTGCAAGTTATTGGGAAAACTCCAGCGCATGATGTTAAACATATTTTAGCTTGAGTTACCACATTTTTGCAGAATTAGACTTAGGGGAAGGATTTACTGCAGCAAAGCTTATATAAGAGTTACCAAAAAGACAGGCATGATAAGGGTCCTTTATAAAGCAAGTCATAGAGTCATAGAACCATTAAAGTTGGAAAAGATTTCAAGGATCAACCCACACCACCTAACCAACACCACCTAACCCACTAAACACCATATCTACAGGTTATCTTCATATCAGTCCCTTATAATTCCCATTTAATCATCTGAAGTTTTGCCATTTCTCCTAAAACTCTCTTTTAACTGACTAAGAGATCCGTCCATTCCTCATGACACTGTCTGTAACTTTGATCAACTTCTCACACTTCAACAGAACTTAAATGCTCATAAAGCAAATAAGAACCAATTGTAGAAGGAAGACAAGTCAGTGCTTGATGGTTAAGGTTTAATTTCAGTTGCTTTCTTACCACTGTTGAGGTAATTGGAAAAAAAAGGGTAAAGTATAACAAGAGCTATAAAAATACCTTTTGGATTGGAAAATATTTTTAGCCCAGAACTGAGCACTGGCACAGATTTCCCAGGGAGGTTGTGGAGTCTCCCTCCCTGAAGATATTGAAAAACCACCTGGTCAAAGTCCTGGGCAATCGGTCGATCCTGTATTCATAAAACCACAGTTTTAGATGTCACCCTGGTGAGCAAGCCTTCTACCATAGCCTCCGTGTCTTCTTGCATAGGCAGGGATTTAGTAAAGATGCAGAGAGAAGCACATCAGCTGTTAAGTCACTGACTCTTCTATCTTAAGCATCTCAGTTTCTCCGGGGAAAATTTCCATTTGGGTGCTGAACGTGTAAGTTGTTATTTTGCTTTGTCCAACAAAATCTCATAGCACAGCGATGTAACTTAAAGCCCCATGTGAGACTCCATACCTTGAAATAAAATGAAATAATATTTGAATGCGGAAGGCTTTTTCTCTGTCATTTACCTGATTTTGTCTAGAAAATAAAATCCTGTATTCACTAAATCGTACTTCTGTTGCCATGGAAATTACAGAGATTTTACACCTTGGCATTTTGACTTCGTTCCTAGATCATGTAGGAGAAGGAGATGAAATAAGACAAGTTGGACTAAGAGGGTAACACAATGATTTGAACAAAAACATCTCTCATAATTAAACCAAAGTGTCAAGGATATTCATGGCAAATATAGAAAAGATAAGTGGATTTAAATGCAAATACAAAACATTAAGCAGGCTTCCTTTTTATATCTTGCACCCCTTCAAATTGTTATAAATTACACCAAAAAACCCTTTCTTTCTGATTAAAAGCTTGATAATATTATCTAATGATATTTCATCATATTGACAGGGCATGGCAAAGTTATTAAAGCATGTTAAATCCATCTTCAATGGAACAATACTCAGGTCAGTTTTAACCCAAATATTAACACTTAAATTCTGGATTGTTTTGCAGAGTGCAAGTTTATTTATAACATGAATACTAGAAAACTAAACAAGTGTCAAATTTGTGCTTTGAGATTGAATTCAGACATAATGCAAGAGAATAACTTTGATTATCACCCTAATCTCCTGCTCTAGATGAATCAGCATAAAAAAGAATTGTGTTCAAAATTATTGGCATTTGTTTAATTTAGCAATACGTAAACAGTTGCCATGCAATCTCTGTTATCCATTCATTTAAAATACCTATTGGGTGATGAGTATAGCAAATTTATTTTTAAAAAGAAAAATACACCTGTGCCACTGTCAGAGTTCAAATGAAACGATAAACATAAGCAGGCTGCTAAAATTAAAGGGAGTGGATAACTTCATTGAGGTTAACCTCCAATGCTGTGCAAGGGCTGCTATACTATGGGTGGCTGAGCAAAATGGATGTTGAGCAGACTCCAGAGAGTTAATTCACTGAGGTTTGTTTCTCACAGTGACTGTTTTTAACAGGGCTAAACTATATGCTCTCTAGTGACTGTGTATTTCAGTACTGCTGTTCTACTTCCTTTGGCAGTTGCCTCAATTTACAAAGTACTGAAAATAGGAAATTTGTGTTATGTTCTTGACCCAATCCAATTACCAGGGGTGGAGAGAGAGAAGCTAGGCCTGTATGATCAAAATACAATGCACAATAAATACAAGGAGGATTATGGATAACACACAGTACTTAAGTTCTACTGTGAATAATTACTTTAGCTCAGAAGCCACAGTATGCATGGTAGCAGGGTAGCAGGGTTGTGTTGCCTAAGAATCAATGGTAGTGCATATGCTGGAGCAGAATAACATGAGCTTTCTTTATCAGACTCTGTTATTTTGAGCACAGTTGCTGTCAAGTTGACATATATGGCATTGCTCCCTATACTGTGTGGAAAAAGAAGGCACTGGAGTTATGCTGAAGTAAGTCTGCAGTATCTCCATAGGAGTTATTTTGCTCTTATAGGGGGGAAAAGATGAAGAATGTAAGAAACTGCTGCTAAATGTAAAGGATGACACAAGCTACAGCATCAGAGAAATAAGTATGACATCACCTACACTGATGTCATCTTCCAGTTGTCCACTGCACAGGGAAACGGGTTCAATGGCTTTTCGTTTGGTGGAGGTCTACATCGTGTCAAAAAGAGTAAAGAGAGTACAGGCCCGCTCACCTACAACAGTGTTAGAAAAAGGAACTGTGTACTCTGGTTTATAATCTGACATACACAGATCCACTGGTATTATGGTTATGCAAGGTCCCTGAACGAATGTGCATGGCGTCATTAATAGTCTGGCCCTGCTAGCCACCACATAGGAAAACAGCACAATTTAGGTTAGAAGTGATCTGTGGGGGTCATCCCATCTAATAAGAGTAATAACAAGCAACTAGTAACAGCAAGAGATTCTTAACCTAGTCTTCTTTGAAAAAATCATGGAAGTGGAAGTTCCTCTAAGATCCTGGAAACCATTTCCAGGCACGTTAAGGACAAGAAAATCATCAGAGGTAGTCAGCATGGCTTCACCAAGGGAAAGTCATGCTTGACCGACTTGATAAACTTCTACAATAAAAGTGACTGACCTAGTAGACGAGGGGAGAGCAATGGACTTATTGAAGTCCAGTGCGTACCTGGACTTCAGTAAAACTTTCGACAGTCTCCCATAAGACCCTCATAGACAAGGTGCTGATGGATGGGCTGCATGAGCAAACAGTAGGGTAGACTGATAACTCTCTGAATGACTGGGCCCAGAGGGTTGTGATCAGTGTTTCAAAGTCTAGTTGGAGGCCAGTAACTAGTGATGTACCCCAGGGGTCAACACTGAGTTCAGTCCTGTTTAATGTCTTCATTAAAGATCTGGGCGATGGGGTAAACCCTATCCTCAAGAAGTTTGCAGTTGACACAAAACTGGGAGGAGTAGTTGATCCTCCAGAGGTTTGTGCTGCCAAACAGATGGACCTTGGCAGGGTGAATAAATAGGCTGCCAGCAACCTCATGCAGTTCAGCAAGGGGAAGTGCAAAGTCCTGCACCTCAGGAGGAACAACCCCAGGCACCAACGTATAGTAGAGGCCACCCAGTTGGAAAGCAGCTTTGCAGAAAAGGACCTGGGAGTCCTGGTAGACACCAAGTTGAACACAAACTAGCAATGTGGCCTTGTTGTAAAGAAGGCTACTGGAATCTTGGGATGCACTAGGTAAAGTATTGCCAGCTGGCTGAGGGAGATGATCCTTCCCTCATACTCAGCATTGGAGAGGCAACACCTGGAAGTGTCCACTTCTGGGCTTCTCAGGAAGAGAGAGGTGGAGCTACCGAGAGAGTCCAACAAAGGGTCACAAAGATGGTTAAAGAACCGGAGCACCTCCTATAGGAGGAAAGGCTGAGAGATACAGGACTGTTCAGCATGGAGAAGAGAAGGCTCAGGGAAACTTATTAATGTATATAAATAGTCAAAGGGAGCATGCAAAGAAGGAGCCAGGCTCATTTCAGTGGTATTCAGTGACAGGACAAGGGGCAACGGGCATAAACTGAAACACGGGAAGTTCCCTCTGAACATCAGGAGGCACTTTTTTCTGTGAGGGTGACTGAGTACCAGAACAGTTTGCCCAGAGAGGTTGTAGAGTGTCCCACCTTGGAGATACTAAAAAGCCACTGGACACAGTTCTGGGAAACTGGTTCTGGGTGACCCTGCTTGACCAGGAGTGTTGGACCAGATGACCTCCAGAGGTCCCTTCCAACCCCAACCATCCTGTGATTCTGTGAAACCCAGATCTCTCAAACTCTCCTCATATGTCACGTACTCCAGCTCCTCAGTTATACTGGTGACCCTCCACTAGACTCACTCTACTATGTCAGTGTCCTTGTGCTGAGGAACCCAAATCTGGGCAGATGTGGTCTCATAAGTACTAGATAGAGGTGAAGAATCACTTCTCTCAGCTACCTCAGTATGTTCTTGCCAATACAGCCAGAGTGTGTTTGCCAGATTCATTTTGCTTGGGAACTCAATTGTTTGCTTGTCCTTTCTAAGTAAACAGAATAAAGCATAGCCGAAGAAATTCTATGTTAGTGTATACAAAATAAAGTTCCCAAATATCAAGGTCCAAATGACTGTTTTTTTAACACGAAAATAAAAGATTCAGAATGGTCAATTTTCAAATACATGATGAAAATCATATTTCATGGGAAAGAGAGGATCTCTCAACATCTGAGTCCCAGGAACTTTGTCATACTCTGTTTTTTTTTTTGTTTTTGTTTGTTTTTTTTTTTTTTAATAACTCAGTTTCTAACCCTTCTGTTATGGAAGAAGAGTTTTATCTTCATCTACAGAGATAGAAATGAAAAAAAATCCCACATGGTAATATCTAAATGACCCTCAATCTTTCAAGGCATGATTTCCAGTTTCTAGAAGCTTGGAGTTTCTGATTGTCGTGATTTTAAAAGTCACCACACAGCCTCTTGTTAAAAACCTCATGGGCTGCGGCAGGGGCAGGGAGGGTTCACTCACCACTCACAGTCACAGGCAAGAAATCAGGACAACCTAGGAAAACACAAAAAAAGATCCCAGTTTAGTTTGACAGCTATTTACAATCAAAACCAAAGCAAGATCATGATAAAAAGAACTACATCTTAGAAAGGCACTTCTCCCCTACCGCTCCCTTCTTCCCAGGCCCAAAGGCTTTGTTCCTGGTTTCCGTACCTTCTCCCCACCCCGGCAGGGAAGGGGGGCAGGGAATGGGGGTTGTGGTCAGTCCATGTTGTCTCTGCTGCTTCTTCCTCCTCAGGGGAGGGTTCTTCACAATCTTTTCCTACTTCAGTGTGGGCTCCCTCGCCCTGGAGAGTCCTTCACAAACTGCTCCAACATGAGTCCTTCCCACACAGGGTCGCAGTCCTCTGACAGCTGCTCGCCTCCGACGTGGGTTTCTCCAACAAAATTCAAGGCCTCCTTCGGACACAGCTACTTCTTCCAACGTGGGCTCCTCCACGGCTACATCTCCATGAGCTACAAATGAGCTCTGCTTTTCACGGGCTGCATGAGGAACGACATGCATTGACATGATTCTTCACCACGCTGCAGGGAATCTCTGTTCCGGGGCACCTCCTTCCTCTTCTTTCTCTTCACTGACTTCATGTCTGCGTAGTTGTCTCTCTCAGATCCAATGCCTCTTTCTGTCACAGGTTCTTTCACTGGCTCCTGAGAAGACCAACTCTCAGGCGAGCCATGGTGGAGGCTTGGGTTGTGGCAGGTTGGGTTACAGAAGAAGCTGGGCAGGTAACTGAATGGCCGGGCCTGTTGGGCTGGGGCTGTGCCAGACCCTCCATGTTCCGTGCCCCCTCTTCAATATGTCATTTGCAGAGGCGCTGATTGGCTCAGCCCTGGCCTGGGGCGGGTCCAGTCTGGACCTGGAGGAACTTCCACAAGCTTCTCACAGGGGCCATCTTGGTAGTACTCTTCCCCACCAGCTACCAAACAAACTTAGAGTCAGGGGAAACCTTTAGCAGTTACTTACAGGAGCCACCACTGCAGCGCTCCATTACTACAAGAGCAGACTTGGAGCTGGCGAAACTCTTGGCAGCTACTTACAGGAGCCGTTACTGTAGCCCTTCCTCTGCTACCAAATAAACCCACCACACAAAACCACAACATTGATGCCATTTAAAATCAAAAGAGGGAAATTCATAGCTGGCATTACTGCAGAAACAAACTTATCAACAGGAACTGAGAGGACCTGTCTACCCTCTGCTGATAAAGTTTACCATTCCACTGGAGAACCTATAAAAATGTAGCCACGTCAGCACTGTCTTTAATTCACAGAACACTGAAAGCAGAGAATAAACCCAAGTGCAGCCTAAGCTGCTCCTGATTTGGCTCCTTCAGCACTCACATAAAGGTTCTGTTTTGTAAGGTGCTCCACCCCCTTCATCCTTACTTCCCTGCATGGGGTAAACCGCAAGAGGACAAGACTTCACAGACCTGAGCACCGTACACCCAGATATGTCACACAGCTCAACAGAGAAAATCAACACTTGGAGTATGTACAATGTAGAGTGAGTGCATACATGCTGTACCTAAAACGTCCTAGTTAAACTTGCTCTAGCAACCATAAATAAGCATTTGAGGAGGCACTTAGTGATGACAGACAGTGGATGTTGTCCTTTAAATAGGCACATTCTTTTAACAGCAGGAGTCCCTCTGAAAGAAGATTTGAGATAACAGCAGAGATCATTCAAATTATTTTCAGTACGCTACTACAGCATATTACCAGAAGTACTTTAAAACATCTGTACAGCCAGGAGGAAGTTGTATCAGTTTATCATATGCCACTATCCAAATTAGAGTAATTAAATTGTCAAGTAATCATGTCCATCCAGTCTTATGATTCATTTATCATTAAAAAGATACAATGATCCAAAAGCCATTGAATGGAGTAATTCCTTCTTAGATTTGTGGACTTACACCTTATCTTATGAGATGTTCATAGGCAATAAACAGAGTGGATTTCATTCACAACTATCAGGTCGCATTATTGTTTTTCCATATAAATATTGTCCTGCATGGCTTCCTCCAGCACAGGAAAAGCCTAATTTTGGTCTTGCAATTTCTTCCTCCTGCAGTTTTTCCCATAAACTGAGTCAAACAGACAAGGAAACCATTGTATGATTTTGTGAACAATCTTACAGCATGAATCTTAAATCTTTTTGCATGTTTTACATTGCATATAAAACAAGTAAAAACCTGCAGGTCTAATCCAGCCTGAATCCTGTGATCAAGAAATCTGTGAGCATTATTTAATAGTGCCAAATCAAGCTCTACTCTTCAAAACATCTGTATGTAAGCAGTTATGTATATGTAAAAATTCATCACAGATGCATCCAATTCAAGGACAATACGTATACTGAGAACAGCAGTAAATGTATTGTTCGTATTGAACAATTCAACAGTCTCCACTTACAGGGGCTGACAAATTTTCTTATTTTGAAGATCCCTGGTAGATGTGCCCTCTTCTGATTCTTATAAAAGAGCTTAAGTCTCTTGAGCTTGTGAAATATCATTTAGATCAATTAGATGAAGTGGAATCGAAACAAGTGTTCGGTGGCTAAGACAAGATACATGGAATAAATGTACCAGTAGATTGCACAACAACAAAATGACAAAATAGATTATTTCATTCTAGACATTAAATCCTTGCTGCTCACCTGGATCCTCAATTTTGGTCCTTAACTCAGAAGCTGATTAGGAGAATATGATAATTCAGGAAATTAAGTAACACATGCAGACTAGATTCACAGCAGGCATTTCTTCCAATACAGCAACTGGCACAGCTGGTCTCCAAGTGCAAGTAGTGGCACAGCACTAGGTCCTCCACTTCAAAATCACTCCCCAGTACATCAGGCATTTAATACACTCCAGTTTGGAAAAAAACAAAAAAAAAAAAAACAAAACAAAACAAAACAAAAAAAACCCCACAAAACCAGAATTATCGCACACAATGTATTTTTTTCAGTTGTCTATTCAACAGTATGACAAATTGCTGAAAAAGATGGCTGTTCAAAATAAATAATGCCATTTTACAAGTTGTTCCTGTTACTCAAAAGATTTAGGTACAATTTAGTACCTCCAGTTTAGACCTTGAAGACTTAAAAATTGCTCAAACATGCAAGTTACAAAACTTGTGAGGATAAACAAAGGTTAATATAGAAGAGTGGCTCTATTGGTGTTTATACTAAGCTTGAGTTCATGCCAAATGTGAAGTAGATGACTAGTTCAAAAGATTCTTCATGTAAATGATAAAAGCATGTGTCTTCTTCCAAAGAAAAAGCCCTTTTCAAATGTTATTAAACAATCCTCAACTTACACAATGTCCTGGCCAACCCCAGAGAATGGACAATGTGATGAATAATTCTATGCAGAAATGTATATATAACTTTGCAGTGGTGTATAGATGGCAGCTATGACAAGTCTCACTATCGTAGAAATGTAACTCACCTACCTGCAATCTCTCACAGGATTAAACGCACCAGCTCGTTATATCACTTTGCTAATGGCATCAGAATAGCCAATAAAATTATGGGATGCTGAAGTTATCTGAAAAGTCCAACGTCTTGTGACAGAAAGAATTAGAATTTGCGTAGTGGTCTAGTTTTCTCCAAGGGGATGATCCTGATCCTTCTGAGTGATACATGAACAATGCACAGCTTTTGTGTTAGACTTTCTCTTTCTCCGCGCATTTTAAATTAATCTTATTTGAAGATTGTGTGGGATATCAGCATATACTTATGAAAATTAGAAAAGGGACAAAATCTATCATTGGCTTAATTTCCCCTGGTTTCTTAGGCACTGGACAGCAAAATTTGTGTTCATTATGCCCCTCCCCCCCTCTTTTTTTTTTTTTTGTGCTGTATTATTTTGTTTAAAAATGTATTCTGTTCTAACGTTACAGCCCAGAAAACATTTTTTTTTTCCTACAAAATATTACTTAGGTGCTTGGGACAAACCACTTACGTTCCTGCATGTATGCTTACAATGCTATTATATGTAATAACTATGCATAACAATAAACACTCAAAGCTTATCTCCTTCTGTTGCTGTTGTATATGAATGAAAACCACTATGATGATGCTTGTTTTTCTCTAAATGTGAAGTATGCTTTGTAAGACATCACTCCAGAGGACATGGGTACTTTCAGTACGTACTGAGCTGTATGAACTGAGCTGAAAGTTGCTTAGTTCTTCCCAGGAAAAAATGAAGGCAGTTTAGGTACAGGTCTACCTCTAACACAGGCATGGGGGGACTGAGACCACAGAGTCAGGGCAAAGCCATGCCCCTGAAAAGGAGCTGCAGGTTTGGATCCTGCTTCTGAAATGCAGGAGTGAAAGGTCTCACTCTTCTGTATCACTGCAGGCACTGTGCCATCATCTTTCTTCTTTAGACACCAGTGGAACAAAAACAGATGGAGAAACATCTAGATCTGGAAAGCCACATGGGCTCACGTGCTAAACTGCTTGGATGAGAGCAGTTGTGGGAAGGCTCATAAAAACTCAAGAGTACCTAGAAATTTTTAAAAATAAACAAAGAAGCAACCAGTGAAATTAGATATCCACAGGCTTTAGCAAGAGGAATAAGAGAGCATTTTGAGAACTTGGTTTATGCAGAGCGACTCTTTGGTTCTATCTTTCCTGAGACCAAAATCCCAAGAGGCAAGTGCTACATTATGGCCTCTAGAAAACAGGCAGCAGAGATAATCCAAATTTTCCTCCTGAGTCAGCAGAGTTTACTGGAGTCTTCCCTTGACCATAGCTCCCACTAAACATAATATAAACCTCATTATTAGGTGTCGTATTGGGACTTCCTAGACACTCTCCACATTTCAGTATCTGGCCGTAAGGAAAAACAGATGTTTTAAACTTAGAATAAGGTTTAGTCTTTTTTACCATTACTACATAGAAATACACAGAGGTTGAGGAAAACTGGAGATTTTCAGCATTAGGATCTTACAGAAAGGAATTGTTAGTGGCAGATGAAGGTTGCAAACCTGATATCACTGAATCAATGACAAACTTTCTAGAGATTTCTATGGGAAGAGGGTAAAACTTGTACACTTGTTTTAGTAATTGTTGTATAAGATTAAAGACTGAAGAACTCTTTACACTCTTAATCATTGTATTTATCTATGCTCTATATAAGACCCCTTAAAAAATCCTGTTTAGCAAGTCTAGAATCATTCCCTGAAATTACATGAATTAACTTAATTTGTGTTCTCTCCCTTCTTTTTCTTATAGAGGGATATTCAGGTTCTGTCCACATGTAACTAATTTTTAGTGATCTTTATCATTATCTTCACCAAACATTAATTGCAACAGAGATTTATGAATGGAAAATAAGGTTGTTTGGTTGTTTTCTTGCCTAAATATCTCCACAGACAGGTGTCTGAGAAGTCAGAGAACGTGATTTCCATTCACTTCTTCCTTTCATACAAAGTGAGGGCTATTTAAACTGCAAACTTTTGAATAACAAATAACATCTCTGGGGTTTTTGACCGGGTCCAGCTCACAAGAATATCCAAAAGCATTGCGAAGGTCTGCTGTGCCTTTGCAGAAGATAGTCCCTTTCTCAAGGACCTGATTTAAGAAAAAGCTCACTGTGTAGTATACAAAATAGACAAGAAGGAGCTGAATGGGCTAGTAAAGGAAGAAAAGGAATAGTTCTTACAAATATGAGAAACAGCAACATCCATATGTGACCTGAAGGATAACATGGAGCAAAGTGGAAGATGTCAGCAAAGATAAACAGTGGTATCAACCACAAGCCTTTGAAGAAGAGCCAAGGAAGAGTTTTCCTAAGGGGCAGTTACTCAGAATGATTGAAGACTGATTGAGCCAGTACCCATGCTCCTGTGCTACTCAGAGGAGGACTAACCATGACTGGTTAATAGACTGATCATGCACAGTCTATTGCTGTGTAGCATGAGCTGAACTACCTTAAAAGGAGCTAGCCTTGTGCCCCATCTAATACTCTCTCATCAGGTTTACCCTTTACAGGTAACTGGGTATCTACTCCCTGATTCAGTCTTCTACAGATATAGACTTCAAATTTGGTTTGTGACGTAATGAACTCAAAAACTTCAGCTCAAGAAATGTAGCCTTAGTCATGTTTTTTCTGAGGTATACAAGTGTGGTGGAGAAACCAAGAGAGACCCAGAGAGAGGTCAGGAATGAAAACAACAGGAGCCAAGAAGCAAGAAGATATCAGCAGAAAAGTTTTTTAACTCTGCTAAAAGGTTCTCTTTAGAAGGAAAAGAACTCTTCTTACTATATAATGGATTATATTATTTTTCTTCAAATAGACTTTCCAGTGAGGGCTTTTAAAGACTCCTGGGTTTCACACATCATACCCATGTTGTATCACACTTTAATATATCAGTACATTTGAAAAGGGACAATGAGCCATGCACTGAAGGGTGCTCTGTCCCTTCAGTTAGACCTACAATAGCACAGTAATTAGTGTGATTTTCTTATATGTGTTACTGTTTAGGTAGTTGGCACTTGGTCGAATTTTGTGGACGAAAAATGTTTTATCTGGCTCAGCTGCTGGTAGAAAGCATAAAGTCAGGTCAAAGCACAACTTTTCTTCTAAGCTGATGAGAAAGAAAAGATATACTTAGGTTTTTAATGAGGCAATATCAGGGCAAGTGAAGTGTAGTTTTACTCCATCTCACTTGACAGCCTTTGAAATCAGAAGGTGTGTATTTAGATAATGAGGCATATCACAAGTTGCAACCAAGCCTTGCTCACTGGAACTTCGTATAGATATTAACTGTGCCACAAAGGTATGTTCTAATTATGCTAATAACGATGCCTTGGCATTCACTCGGAGGAGCCACTCTGTATTCATTGGCAGCAAGAAAAGTGTCAGAACAGCATGCCGCTACTTGGCTACTTCCTTAATAGTCCACCAGCTTTTGTCAAAGGCTGAGTGTCCTATTCCCATGCAGTTTGTCCAATCTTATGAGTTCTACAATTATTTTGTCATTGTGATGGCTGAAGGGTGGTCTGCAAAGAGCCTGGTGTTTTTCTAATTGTGGGTAGTATTTGGCAGCCTCTAGAACACTAGAGGAAGATATTCTAATTTTTTTTGTATATTTTAAAGGAAAAACAAAAAGGAAAGGACAAAAAAAAAAAGAAAAAAAAAAAGAAAAACCTTACAATCCACCATATATGAAAATCAATGAAATCAGCTGTCTTCTGCACAGCTGTGAAAAGTATGCTTATAAATATTCATAAGCCTATTAAACTCTCTGTAGTGAAATATCATTTCACCTGTCACAAAATAGTGAATTTCCTTAGAAGAATGGAGTACAATGTTAAATAGGAAATTGCATCTGTTGCAGAATTCTACAGCATGATATCTGTAGGAGACAGCAATACCTCTTATATTTTTTGGATAAAACAAATTTTAAAAAGAAAATAACATAGTGATTTTCAAATATCTCAGTAGCTGTTTTTCCAGCATGAGACACTTTAAAGGTCTGATTTATAGAGTGCTGCATACATATACTGTGGAATAAAGCTATTTTTTAATATGTTTCAACCACTAATGACTTTTCTATTAAATCATATTAAGTTAAATCAATAATGTTTACAGAATTCCTAGATCTATCAATATTTCACCTTGTCCTCATGTGGGAGAGTGTAAATCTGCAATTTTTATGAAACAGTGTAATAAGCCTGTCTTAATGTAAATTTTATAGTAAATTCAAAGTGTTTTGTAAATTCGACATTCCACCAGAAGTCTGACATAAAATTAAAATAACACAATAAGGAAAGGAAAACCTATGAAACCAAATCCTGTTTTCCCCCAATTTAGTCACTGTGTGAGATTAGAAAATATCTGGAGAATGGGGAAAAGAGAAATAAAGTGCAATCTAAGATACTCTGACAACTGACTACTTCATGAAGAAATATTTTCATCTCCTTATCCTCACCCTTTCTCACAAATGAAAAAAAAATTAAACTGTCTCTGAACAAAGCTCCCTCCAGAAAGTGCGACTCATCCCTGAAAGCTGTTGGACTTGCCCTCCTCCCTGCTGCAAATATGGATTTTTTTTCCTGTATTAGGGCCCAATCCCATGCCTGATGATGTTAGTGGGCACTTTGGCCCTCCCAAAATACCCTACATGAGAGAAAAAATGTACCAAATCCTCTGTATCCAGCTACATTTTCTTCTTTAACCTTTAAAGTATTATGAAAACATTCAGAAAAATTTAGTTATGTTTATCTCTAAAACCAAAGGCTTCATTATTTATCTAGAAAATAATTTGTTTGTGGCCCAAATGAGGATATTATTCTTTTTTTTTTTTTTTTTTTTTTTTGTTCTGGGGAGGTTTTTTTTTTTTTTTTTTTTTTTTGGTCTGTGTAGAGAAGTCAACTATCAAGATAAATACTAAGAACACACTAGAAAAATATGTTAATCCTCTACTTACTCATCTGTACAAGAGATTTAAATGTAAATTTAATATGGATATTGCTAGATTCTGAACACGAGCCAAACTAATTCTATAAAAGTGCTCTGTCTACATATTAACTACTGTAAACATGCAGAAATTCAATCCTGTTTACTTTACTCTCAAACAACTGATAGGATTCTTCTTTTTTCATAGTTTTTTTCAAAAACATCAAACAGGACAAAACTGAGCATTCAGCATTCTGAGCAATTGTTCTGTTTAGTAAAATACCAAAGGTATTTCTGTGAGGTTATTTTAGATATTTCAGTTTTCCATCATTTGTTAGTTTCTTATTTAATTACAAATTTTCAATATAGGAAGTAAAATCTAGTCAAATCAATCTTTTTTTAATATTTCAGTATGTTTTAGTTCTAACTTAACCAGATATCTACTATAATTGTATTTAAGTCATGGCATCAAATACATAAAAATTTAAACAAAGAAGCATACATGACTAATTTAATTAGTCCCAAATTACTTTTTTAGTCTAGGAAAAAAAAAAGGATGACCTGGAAATAGTGGTAAGTTTTGTATTGCACAAAAATTTTTATACTAAACATAGGTATTTATAATATCACTAGAGCACCCCCCAGATCTTAAAAGTTGCATCAGAATTTTATAATTCTGCTTGACCTGTCACAAGGGAGCAAGCAAAGAACACAAGCCTTGAACACTGTCATCATTTAACCTGTCATACTGTTTTCTTGAGGTTTATGTCTACTACAAAAAAAAATCAAAATAGATTTCTTGGGTTTGGATAGAAGAATCAGCTTTAAAATTCAAACAAAAAAAAAAGCCGATCAAAAGTTAAAGGTGTATGCAAATTGTAAAATCATTGAGATGATTGATGAGTCTATGTCAGGAAGTTCCAATGGGCAAGGAAAGTAATATAAAAAGTCTCTATAAGACAGCAGGAAGCTGACAACACTGGATGGAGGGCTGGTAACTGTATTCAGAATTTGATTTCTCTTTTTAGTTCACCTACTTATAAGGGAGGTGATTCTGCCCCTCTACTCTGCTCTTCTGAGACCCCACCTGGAGTACTGCATCCACGTCTGGCCCCCCCAACACAAGAATGACATTGAGCTGTTGGAGTGAGTCCAGAGGAGAGCCATGAAGATGATCAGAGGGCTGGAACACCTCCCCTATGAGGACAGGCTGAGAGAGCTGGGGTTGTTCAGCCTGGAGAAGAGAAGGCTCCAGGGAAACCTTACAGTGGCCTTCCAGTACCTGAAGGGGGCCTACAGGGGAGATGGGGAGGGGCTTTTTACCAGGGTATGTAGTCAGAAGACAAGGGGTAACAGTTTTAAACTGTGAGAGGGTGGATTTAGACTAAATGTAAGGAAGAAATTTTTTACTGTGAGGGTGTTGTGAGGGACTGGAAGAAGTTGCCCAGAGAAACTGTGGATGCCCCATCCCTGGAGGTGTTCAAGGCCAGGCTGGATGAGGCTTTGAGCAACCTGGTCTAGTGGGAGGTGTCCCTGCCCATGGCAGGGGTGTTGGAATTAGATGATCTCTAAGGTCCCTTGCAACTCAAATCATTCTATGATTCTGTGGTTCTGCTTGAGCAAGTTTCTCATTAAAACCAGGACCTCACTCTGTTCAGTGCACAGGACTGTGTTTCAAACATGGGAAATCCCACATGATCACTGGCTTCTGAGCACAGTCAAGGAAATTTTCTACTGTGTCTGGAAATTTCCCTAGCATTTTTCCCCAAACTTCTTTGCCTTCTCTATCCTAGTGGAACAAATCTGTCTAACACACAACGTGACACAGCAAAGTCTTTAGGAAAGCAGAAATCCCCCTGTCCTTCAAATCATCATCATCATCATTATCTTGAGTCCCCAGTGCTTTTCAAAGGCCAAACCTGCTTCAAAGAGGGAGGTCTTTCCACAGTAATGTCACAGTCCTAGTGAAGGATCAGAAAACAAAAGCACCCCACAGGGCATCCCCCGGTCACTTCATAAACCATAAAACTTCATAAGGGTGAACTGGTCAGGGCTGTGATGCAGTAACCTGAGTTTTAGTCACACTGCATATTATGTATATACAGTAGCAAAAAAATAGATGTTTTAGCCTATTTCAAGGTGAAAATAGGGCCTTCCCATCTTTCAGTGTGTCTGATGCATGCAGACCACTGTGAAACAGATGTCTTGTGTTCTCCTTTGAGTCAGCCCAATCCCATAAATACATGGTCTCATAAATATTCCCTATGCAAGTACTTTTCTTCTTGTTTCATTTTCAGTTTACTATTATGACAGGGTAGCTAGTATGAAGTTCACAAGGCCTTAATTGATGTTGAAAGACACAGTAAATAGAAAAACTATCGGAGTGAATGTTTGTAGAAAATCAAAGAACATCAAAGCAGTAAAAAAGCACTGAGTTCATTTAATCAAACATGTGGATCAACATAGGGTCAGTGGAATGCATTGGTTATATTACATGCCAGTCCCAAAGCAGACTTACTTGGATGCACTGGAGAATTGTTTTCCACATTATTTTGTAAACCTAAGAAAAGCTGCAGTAAGATCGTCATCAAGCTAGTATATTTATTAATTGTGCCCTCTTTTTAGGAAGCTGCACTCCCACTCTGCAGTATTATTTTTGCAAAACGGTTTCTCATGGCTCTCTGAGGAACATATACAAGAAAAAATAATTTAATACTGGCTTTTTGGCTGTCACTTCAAATTTATGGCAATATACGGACAGGCATCACAAACTAGTTATATATAGCTACAATAACTGCTACAACAAATAAGTGCAACCCATTAAATAGCAGATAAGAAGATAATGTTTCTAACATAGCTTTGTAATAATGTTTTTTGACAACTGGTTTTTAACTTTGAAATAAAACTTCATATGACAAATATTCCACAATTTCACAATTTTTAAAACATTTTTCCTATATTTTTCTACAAATGTGGCATATACCTGTAGGGTTTCAGTCCATGAGGCTAGTCTTCATTGAATTGCTGGCTACAAAATTTGAAGAGATCTACCATTATAACCTCATAAATCTCAGAGAGAGCCCCAGAGAAAATTATAGGTATATCACACAAAACTCATTCTGTTGAGACCCACGTTAATGTAACCTAGCATGGGTAGCTCTATATGGACTAAACACTTCATCTGGAGTGGTTGCCTTTGTATTATTAAATCTCCAGAAACTCACATGCATTTATTTACTGTAGCACTTCAGGGTAACATGGAGAGATGATCCAGCAGAGTTGTAAATGAGAGCACAGGCAGTGCAAGTCACATTAAACCTTCTTCTAAGAACATCCTGTGAGTGCTTGCTGCCTTAGCCCTTTTAAATGAGCAAGATATACAGAATGAAGATAGAGTCGATATATGTGATTTTAAAGAGATTAACTTAAGCATGACTTAATTATACGAAAAGAGCTATTTTCTGTGTATTCACTTTTTAATTTCACTTAACCCAGTGCGCAGTAGTCACAACTGTGAGACAAAGGATGATGCTTTTTGCATCATCCACAAGCATTTTGTTCATAAGCCTCTAAAAGTTCTCCTTTGTATCTGGCCTTTTAATTTCTAAGTCAAATAGTTGTGTTCAAACAACCAAGTTCCTTACATACTATGAAGGTGGGCAAATATTTTTTTTGTAATAAATGAGGTTGAATGTAGGGGTTTTTTTGAGGAAAAATTTCAGAATATTTTTTATTGGGTAAGAATTCTCAACGTTATCTCAGTGTGACTGCTTTTCTGTAAGCAGCTAGTGTTCAAAACCTGTAGAGACTGCAAGATGAATTTTTCACAATCTTACTTCTCAGTTACAATTGAATATTACCTCTGGTAGCATTGGTCAACAGCTTTCTGTAAAAGTCAGATGGTGATTGACATGAAAGCTAGTCCAGGTCCAACTCAATATCTTTCACCTATAGGTTTCACATTATCACCTAAAATAAGTACCTGGTTTTCAGACTTCTTTTGAAAAAATATTAACATTTGTGGGCCCAGAAACATTTGGTTTTACTCTGCTTGAAAATGCAATGTTACTTAAAAGGAAAAAAACTAAACCAGCTCAATGTACCTTGGTAGTTTGAAACTGCTGTTCCACTAATGTCCCATCTTTCAAGCTCCTGACAGCATCTCTGCCGTTGTCAACAACTCTGCTTCAGATCCTGGTTTCCATAACCTGGGTGTGTGAGTCAGAACATACGTGATAAACTGAATTTATTGAAAAAAAAAATTTGAAAGTAATTTTCTTACCTAAAAATTCAAGCAGGACTACTCTGGCTGTAGTCGAATCTAATTTAATGTAACTAAATTTAAAGCAGTTTTTAGGAAGCTCAGCTCCATGCTGTCTCTTGTAGAGGCTTGTCTTAGCAACGAGTCTTAATTCCCCTCCTCAGTTTGGAACTGGAAGTCCCAGCTCAAAGTGGAAGTTTCAAATCCCTCTTGAACATTTGCAAATTAATTTAGAAGACTTTCCTGGGGCATGGGTGTAATTCTGCTTCTCTTTGAACAGCAAAAAACCACTCTTACTGACTTTAAAAAATGCAGATAATTTTTTAACTGCATATATTCAACCTTTAGCACTTATTCAAAATATAACAACTTTTCTTTGCTTTTACCACTACATTAAAAGGAAGAATGTATTAAATTATGAATACAGGATAATAGACAGGCAAAGGTCATGAAGTCCTATGATGCTTTCAGGGTTCACTGGATTGTGAACAGACATTGTCTCCAGAGTCACAGAATCTCAGATGATTTCTGTGTACACCATCAGAGTTGGAGTAGCCAGGACCAGACTGGTCATCTTCATACCATGTATTGTGATGACTGAATGATCTCTGGCTTAATGCCTATTCCTCTTTTCTTCATAGCTATCCATTTGCACACCATGCAATCCAATTTAGCAACTTTGTACTTAAGAGTACTCAAGAGACCTTTATATAACCTAAGGTTCATTTCAGACCAGTGCCATCTTTCACTGGGGAAAGGAGATCCCACCCATACAGTGAGATTTCTTCAGTCCAAGAACTGTTGCTATAGGACTTCAAAGTTAGAGTGCAGATGTCTATGCTTGACTTGCACTAGCAATACTGATGGGGGTCACAGCTGCAACCACAACTCAGGGCAATTTATCCCTCACTGAGAAAAGATTTTGGGCTTAGGAAAACGGTGTCATGAAGAGGTCACTTAGATGTCCAGTAATGAGTCCACAGGTTTGCATTAGGGGCCAGTATTCAAAGTCCTTCAATGGGAACCTGTTCCAGTACCAATTTAAAGGTTTTTCTTTTCTACAACTTTATGACTTCAAATCATATCAGTCTAGCAAGTGTAGATCTGGAGCTGGCATCTTTGTTTCTAGATGTTAACTTTCCTGACAATCTTGCTCTAGCAGGATCCATAATGTTGTTTCTTCCCAGGTTATCCAGCTAGTTGCAAAAACATCATCCTCCTTTCTCCCACAGCTGTGTCTGCTCCGTACAAAGGTTTCCTCATACCTCCCTCATTCATTTCCCATTGCACAGAATGTGTGGAGCTGCCTTTTAGAGAGAGAAAGAGTTGCTTTTCATTGTTCATCTGTGTGGTTTACTTTAGGAGAGCTTCTTTACCGTTTGGAAAGTTTCAGTGTCTTAGAACAATACTAATAGTACCTATCATGTGCCTTGTAATACGTGAGACAGAGTATTTAGGGTTGGCAGCTATAGTGTCAAAAAGACGTAGAGCTACATAGAGAGTATGTGTGGGTCATAGACTATTGAAAACACATCCTATCAAAATACACCCTATATTCTTGCCACATGGCAGTTTGTCTTGCTCCATATCTGCTGCTCTAAAAAACAAACTGACACATTTGAACAAGTGGATAAAGAAACCAAGGGCATGAAAGAGGAGAGCCAAACCAAAAGACCAGACATACTGCTCATGTACCATCTCTTACTTGGAGAAATTTGCACTTTTTTCAGTACTAGGCAAATTGTGACCAAATTGTATTCTCCTAACAAAGTTGCCTGAGTTTGCAGACAGCGTTCGGCAGGAGGATAAGCAGCTGCTATGAGCAACAGAGTTTCTTGACAACATACCCCTCACTAGGCCATTTCACCATAGTGTTTTTCATTTTGTTTTCTAGTGTTATTCAGGGCTCTATCCAGCCTAAGGGACTTGAAAGTGCCTGCCTATGACTGGTGCCAGATAACGGAAATGCATTTATCTACTATAGGTTGCCAGTTCAGTTGCCTGCCTCTGAAGAATTTTATTCCCCCCTCCAACACAAGACGTTTTCTGTCTCCATGTTTTCAAATTGCTAAAGTGGGCACATCAAGTAATTGAATTGCATCATATTTGCACACACAAATACTCCCATTTGGAAACATTTGAGCAAGTTCTTCTTTTGTACTCATACATGACACTACATTGAATGCATAATTTAGTACTTATTTTCAGAACAAATAGCCTGGAAAAATTGCATGCACAATTGATAGTAATTTGAGTGTGCAACCTGAGGTTGGAGCTTATTAACATACTCATTCTGTCTAAGCTCTATGTGCAAATTCAAACCATGCTGTCTTTTAACAAAGATTGTACCAGGCAGCAGAAACAGCGTGAACATAGATCAGCGCATGGTACAACTCAAAACGAAATGCATGAGAGATGATGGTGAAGTGCAAAAACAATAATTTGAATTCAGCATACAACGGAGTCAAAAGTTTTTGAAAATATTTTATGGAAACCAGATTTTATTATCATGATGAGTAGCAAATTATTTCATAGTTCTGCAAAACCTTTAATGGCTTTGTCTGGAGTGTTCACACCAAAAACAACTTAGCCACAGCAGTAAAAACTTGACGTATACAATGAACTACTTTAGTTTTACTCTAAAAAAGACTAAATGAAGTAGTCAACTGGAGAAACACAGTACCTTTAGGCTGCCAGTTTCCTATGTTTACAGTTAAGCGAAAGTTTACATTCACCATACACAGAGTTCATACAGCAAATTTAGACACCTTCTAATACTAAGCTTTATAGCATTAATCAAAATATGCATATAGGACTGCTTCAGGACTGTTGGTGAATTAAGAGCTAAATGGCCATCCAGAAAGAAAAATCATGATTGCTTCTTCCTCTACAAGAAATGGAAACTACAGAAATATGAATAGGACGATCCTGATATGAAGGAGGCAAAATGAGAAGAAAATGCCTCTCATACAGAAGAGGATCCTTAGACAGCCGCCTGTCATATGTGAGGGCAATGGCATGATACACTTTTCTTAATTACTATCTATGAAATAAAGAGAGCATAGCAACAGAAAATACATATGCAAAAAGAGTACAGTAACATTTACGAAATGTTCTCTGCATACTGGCACAAGTACATATACAAAACCATAAAATCCTAAACATATAACTGACAAATCAGGTAAACTACTAAAAGTATAAATTCACTATGAACCAAGGTTATGTATTTAATAGTACAGTTTTGCAGAGTATGTCTTTCAGCATTGATGCATTACATAAGAGGATTTGACAAGGTTACAATTTGTGTTACTAATGGAAATTCTTTTCAAGAATTAACCTTTAGGTTGTAAAGAATGACAGATATTCAAATATTCTTAAATGAGTATTTGAATTGAAAATTTCTCTTCATTTTTGCTCCCCAACAGAACTTCCATTCTGCATTGCAGTGTGTCATACACACAATTGAATTCTTAACAGCTGCCATTCAAGGGAGCTGCAGAGGACCATTTGAAAGTAATATTTTGCTCTGTGTGACATCTCATTTTTTTCTCTCCTCAGAAATCATAATTTTTTTACACACCTAGTAGTCTTCCTAACAGGAAACTAGCTCTGCCTGTCATTTTGATTGGGGAGGAACCTTGTTTTCCAGGTCACTGGCTTGAATTCTGGAGACAAGATATTCATGAGGGACCTGTGTGGGGAATTTACATCTCAGTGCAGAGTTTTCCTCTCCATTTGTCAGCATGCCAGGTCAGTGAGCTGCTCTCTTGTCAGAGGGAAGATAATGGCTGCTGCATTGCCTCCCGTTTATTACACACTCAGTGCATCTAACCTTCATGTGAGACCTCCGAAGCATTCTGATTTTTGGCTTTCCTCATACCCTAACTCAAGCCCCTTTTCCCAGGAACCTACAATCTGTGACTTTGGGTAACACTTCCTTTTCTGTCTGCAACCATATTTTAACACATAAATCCTATTGCTACACATTCCTTTATTTCACAAAATAATAGGATACTTATTGTCATTTCAGTGGAGAGAAACAGTGTTACTACAGTAAAAAATATAATATGTTCTTATTATTTGTTAACACTAGCAATGTCCCTGAAGCACTACTATATTATTAGAATCATTATTTGTACCTCCACTCATTTTTCTCAAATCTTCTACAGTTTAAAAAGATAATAGTGCATGCTTTTATTCTGAGCTCCTGAATTCAGAAAAAAAAAAAAATCTGTAAACTGATTAGTATAAATCTGTCTTCCTTTTATAATCTGTTATGCTGTCATACACTAAGGGCTTCCCATGTTTAATGCACAGCAAAGTCTGTGGGTACAAATGTGAATACTGACCTTGGATTTTATTAAGGCCAGATCTAACACTTCAACAACCAAAATACTTCCATTTTGAATCACTTGGCTTTGGATCTGGCTCTTCATAGAGTTTGCAGGGTATTATATGAACTGGCAAGGTAACTGTACAATATGAAGACTCTATGACCAATGCCATAAGAATGTCATTTTATGGTGCCACAAATGTACATTTAAGATTCAGTTATCTCTGCCAGATGAAAAAGCTCTCATGAGGAGGAATATGTGTAACTATGTAAATGCCGTAGTGATGGGATAGTTTTTTAGTAAAACTGAATAAGGCTTCCTAAGTTGGGAAACCTGAGAGATTTTCACTGAAAAAAATATTTTTTGAAGTTTTCAAAATTTTATTTAAAAATTCAGTCTTGGTTGTTTCATTTTTCTAGTCAATACTGCTTCCCACTACAGATGACATCAGTGTCATTTACTGGAAAATGCTATGGTTAAGCAATCCAGTTCATGCCGGTGCTCTGCTGTAGTACTCAGTCAACAGCTCCACACATTTTGTAGCATGAATGACTCTTTTCTTCAATCAGTCTGTCTTCAATGTAAATAGTGACATGTGTTGGAGAAAAAAATAGATTTAGAAGGATATATAATCAATAACAACTGAGGAAATGAAGGTGAATACAAGTGTGGGGACAGCTGATGCATACACACAACTTTTTCATTATTTTTTAGATTTTCTTTTATAACGAAAACATTCAGAGACCTAAGTCCCAATTCTAAATGACCAAATAAATAAATAAATAAATCCTATTATTCCTGTTAATGATAACTCTTCTACTCATTTCAAAAGTTTAGTTTGTTCTCCACAGCTACATATTGGGAAATTATAAATTTCAGCAGCTCAATGACCACAAGAAGGACATTTTGTTGCTAGAGCAGGTCCAGAGAAGGGCAGCAAAGCTGGTGAAGGGTCTGGAGCACAGGTCTTACCAGGAGCGGCTGAGGGAGCTGGGGTTGTTTAGTCTAGAGAAGAGGAGACTGAGAGGAGACCTTATCACTCTTTACAACTACCTGAAAGGAGGTTGTAGTGAGGTGGGTGCTGGCCTCTTCTCTAAAGTAACAAGTGATAGGACAATAGGAAAAAACCTCAAGTTGCACCAGGGGAGGTTTAGGCTAGATATTAGAAAAAATTTCTTCAGTGAAAGAGTGATCAGGCACTGGAACAGGCTGCCCAGGGAAGGGGTGGAGTCAGCGTCCCTGGAGGTGTTCAAGAAACGTGTAGACATGGTGCTCAGGGACATGGTTTAGTGAGTTAGGTGGTGTGGGTTGACGGTTGGACTTGATGATCCTTCAGGTCTTTTCCAACATGAAAGATTCTATGATTCTGTGATTCTATGATATGTAATACTGAATGTTACCTGAGTCAGAAAACTAAGCCAGGCAGGTTATTGGCTTGTGCTGCCATGAGGATGTCTCAATATGATGAGTCTTTGGTGAACACTACTTTTTGTAACAAAACAGTTCATGTTCAAAATCCTGCAACATACTTTCCAGTCTGATTTGGCTCATCTACAATATGGAACAAGAGTTGAATTGAGGGAAAAGACCTAAAAATGTTGAATAGCACTGGGTTTTGAGAAACTTTGTAAAAGATAGAAGGAAAAAATATAGCATACAATCCCATATCTGCTTCATAGTTGAGTTCCAAATCTATGTTATTGGGGATGAAAAAAAAAATCCTACTCATAGCCAGATTGGTTTACATTTCTTAAACATGTTGTAAGATGTTCAATTTGCAGAAATATTATTGAATTTGAATAGGTTTTTTAACTTAGCAAGTGACAGGAGCCTGAAGAGTGAATGGTATTTACGTTTTCAGAGAATGTATGAGAATCTAGTATAAAAGACAAAATACCACTGAAGACAAATACAGATGTGTCTGAAAAAAGTTAACAAACAAAATAACAAGACTTGAACAAGAAATAGTGTCTTTGTAAACCAGTATAGCAATAAGATTGCTGTTTTGCATTTGAGAATATCTATTCACTGCTTTATTTTCTTGCAATTATTTGAAAATAATCTGGATAACTTTACAATCAAGGTATTTCCTCTTGGCTCCCTGGTATACACAAGGCTGCCTGAGGAGATGATCGACATCCTAAGGTGTCCACAGCATAATCAGTCTGAAGAGCCTCCAGTATTAAAATTCTAACTAATGATAATCAAAAAGAAACAAAAACAATAACAAGGTTGTGTAAAAAAGCCAGCAGATAAAAGGCAACATCTGATTTAATGGAGCAGATAGATGATTTGTCTGTATGCTGCTAATATTTATCCCCAAGGTATGTCTTTTACATGAGACAAAGAGACCCTCCTAGGTGCCTCCTAGTGCAGAATTGACCAAACTATACCCAGAAAAGACACTTGTAATTATTCAGTAAAAACTGTTAGTGCAAATGTAGAAAAGATCACATAGGACAGCATTTGTACATTGTTAAGATAGTTAGATGTTTTGTATGTAGTTTATAGTAGCCAGCAGAAATGAATTATGCATGTGCTGGAGTGGTCAGGTCAGAGAGGTTTTAAGAACAGGTCAGAAAACAGCTTGGGGAATATAACCTGATGCAGGTGAAGACTCTTGGTCTGGAGACCCCCATCACTGACTGGTCCACAACCAACCATCTTGTCTGTCTGAGAGATTTCACTCTTCATGCAAGCATTGTCCTATGCCAACATCACAATATTTTTTGACAAACACTGTCTGAATCTGTGTGCACCAGCAGATGTGATACTGGAAATAGTCCTGCTTCAAACTCAATTATTTGTATAATAATTTTGATTAAAAAAAACATCAACTAGATGGCAAGAGATGAAGTTGCAGCAAAGTTCTGTTGAGAGGCATTGCAAGACCTGTGTTTCAATAAAATATCATCCTGATGGCAGGGAACGAACAGTTAGGTGAGAGAGGTTCTTTTCTTCAGACAAAGGGACGTCAGGCAGTATGCCTTCACTGCGTTATTACTGGGAGTGAATAAACACGTCAATTTCTGGCATTGTATAAGAAAAGAGAGCTTGCCCACAGGGCTAGTTTTCCCAAACTCTCAGCCCTACTCCTTAAAACAGATTTGCAAACTCTCAGACAAACCTTGGAGTGCATCACTGTGATACTGCACAGCTTTTCTGAAAGTGCTTTTTATGGTAAAGGACTAAGGGGTTTGAAATGAGATTATCCTCTTAGAAGTGATAAGAGAAAGGAAGTTCCCCTGAGGTCTGACCAGACTGTATTATGTCTAATGAATTTCAGAAGGCATGTTAAGACAGCACAATTTTGGGGGGCATAGAATGCATACACTTTGTTTCCTATTGCTTATCTGAACCTTTCAGAAAGTTTAAAAAGCACTGAAGTCACGTAGGGCTCTGTCAGGCCCTAGGCACAGATGCACGCACCTTATAAAAGCTTCTTCTGAGGCTTAATTAGACAGTGGTCCGGACACACACACGGAAGACACAACATTTTTACTTCTGTGTAACTTAGGAGGAAGAGACCAATGCCATTGCTGCTTAAGAACAAGTACTTCTGGAAAGCAAATTGGGTAAGCTGCTGGGGACTTACTTCACCTGGGCTTTGTTCAGTTGTGTTTCTTATTATGATCTCTAAAGCACAATTATGTCACAACTGTGTTTTTTTTTCCTAATGCTAAGATAAAACTTCTCTCAAATAAAGTGGTGGTTCCTTTGTCTTTGAGTGTCCTAAGGAAAGATAGGAACCACCACACTACTGACTTGATAAGTAGCAACACAAAACTGGACAAAAAAATGCTTAAAAAAATGTATTTAAACAGCCACTTAGGCATGAACTAAGCAAAATGACAAATACTATGCTTTGTCAAAGGGTGTTTAGTATCCTACATCTTTAACAGCCTGGGGCATGAAATTCTCTTTCTGCAAATAAGCCACGATCCATGTTAACTGCAGAACTCTGTTGAAAAAGAGTTTTAATTCCTTAGCAGATTTTCTGTGAGGAGGGCAACATCTTAGGGTTATTTCAATCTTTCAAAAAGAAAAATGTAGTCTAATGACTTAATAACTATATTTTTACCTGTTTCTCATGGGTGTTACATGGGAAATCACAAGGAACCTTCCCCAAACACAGTAAGTTTTCTGAGTAAGAGATTTTTGCTCTATCACTGAGTCTTTCAATATGACAAAGGAAGGAAGTGCAAAGCAGGACAGAGAAGGAAAATTTATGCACTAATGTAGTATACAAGAAGAATATGCAGATGTTAGTTAGAAATAAAATAAACAAAATGTAGGAGAAGAAAGGTAAACATTAATTAGGAGTGAAAAATTATTTTGAAGAAAAAAACAGTAGAAAAATTATGTGTGTATACAGAAATATTAGAGTGAATACTATGCTACTGAAAGAGTTGGGGATCAATGTGTCAAAATGAGAACATTTTTCTGACCAAAGGAAATGTCTGCTTTGCCCTGAATACTGATAGCTTGGTTTTGCTTTATGCTTTTGTGTGAAATACTGTTTTCCTCAGAAGAATGCCGTAATAGGAGCACTATCCCAATAACTGGCATTGAGAGTGATCCCCGGCTGATGCTCTGTGGACATCCGTGTTTGTCCTACATTTCCTTTTTTCAAGTGAACACAAACACTTCATACCACTTCTAGTTCAGCATAGAGCCCACAGGGCTCCAGGAGAGTCTTTAGTAGTTATCTTCCTCATTCAAACTTTGCTGCAGTCAATAGAGACTTTTTGTTGTTTGTTTGTTTGTTTGTTTGTTTGTTTGTTTTTTAAATACAAGCCTTGATTTAAGCTAGTCTCTTGTTTTGGTTTGGTTATCCACAATGGGGACAGAAGATACAGTGAAACATTTTGATGAAATGAGGATATTTCTTTACATGTTACGAAAGCATAAACAGTGATACAAATACTCCTTTCATTAATTAATGCATCCAAGTTTAGTTGTGAGATTTGCTTCACCTTTATTTAATACTCCACAATTCAGGTGTATTGAATTTTTCAAATAGTCCAAAAAACAGAACTTCATTTTTGCAAACACAGCAAGTTACATTTGAGATCAAAAAACTCTATCCCACTTTTCTGCATAACATCTAGTTTATATTTAACTTGATAAACATCACTGGGTGTTCCATCAGAACATCTATTCTGGAAGCAAAGTGATTGAAAATGGTGCTAACCTGTGACAGATCTGGTCACAGGGAAAGGATCTTCTCATATCACAGATTCACTTATGATTCCTGCAAAATAAAATGTTTTATTTCATGCTTTCAGATGTCAGTTTCAGATTATCAGATCCATGTTTACTAATAGTTGCCACCAATGGTTTCTGTGATATAATAACCTGTGAAATAAGTAGTGATGGTGAATACGCCACACAGAAAAAATACAATGCTTATTATTTGCTTTGTGCATTAAAATTTCTGTGGCCAACACAGCTGTCCACAGAAGAGCTTCAGAGCTTGACCTGACACTATAGAAGAAAAAGGTTTTTCCTATAAGGAATAAATATATCGGAGAGTAAAAATCTCTTGTCAGTAAGAAAGCAAAAAGAAGAAAAATTAGTCAAAATCATTTCTAAATGTATTGGGGAATTAAATAGATGAAGTCTACACAATACACATAAGCATACATTATTGATAACTAATAAATTATTCCACTTTGGGGAGAAAAGAGTAGAAATGGACTGAAATAGACTGAGTTAATACCATGTTTATGAAAATATTTTTCTTGATATATTGTTTATGCTTCATCATGTGATACAGTGATTGTACAGTTCTATATTGCAAAACTGAAAAATACCTGTTTCTGTTTGTCACGGAATCATCTCTCATTTCAAGTGATCTTCATGAAAAATAATGCTGTTGGAAAGACAAGCCTTTTTTCTTCCTTTCTCTGTCCCAGAAACAAAACTAGAATAACTTCTTTGTAACATTCTCAAGTGGCTTTTAGAGCTCTGCAGACAACTAAACGTATTAATGATTTTCTATTTATAAGATTATCTTACTGAAGGACCAGCATGATAAATAGAAGATGAAATGCAGAAATCTGCTCTTGCAAATACTTAAGTCTCCCATGCATCTTATAGCTTTATGCATTAATGCATTTTTAATACACCTCTTTCCTTTTGTGATTAGACTTGTCAGAACTGGAGCTCCAAGATCACTAACAACTCAGTGGGTCAGCAACAGATTTTCCTGAACAAGTCCTACATGTCTGTAAAGGAAATGCTGCTAGCCAAAGAAAAGCCATTACATTATTGTTATATATGCATCCTGTTTTCACATTTTTGCCATCTTATGAAGTGCTGCAGTTCACTAAACAACTGCTTACGTATATACAAAAAATAGGCAGTTGTTTTTCAATTTGCTAACCATGCTAAACTAAATGAACAAAAGCAGTGAGTTTGTCAGCTATTTTAACATTCAGCTGCATTCGTGCTGTAATGGGAGCCCTTCTGTTATTTGGGTAAGACCACACGTGAGGATTTACTATCCAGAGCTCCTATTCCTGGGTGACAATCACTGAGTGTCTGTCCAAACTGGGAACTTGTAGCTATGACAACTGACCTTCAAGACGATTTTTTCTTTTCCCATTATTAACCATTTAGGTGTTATTTAATGTGCCAATAGGGCATCTTCACAGTTTCTTAGCACATAGCTTATTGCCCTTAAAGTGGAAATGTTTCATTGCCACATCAATGAAGTCTCTTCCTTAAATGCATGGAAAAGAGCAGTAATGCTCCCCTTTTGTCTACACTACTCGCACAAGGGTGACTTGCACATAAGGAATTGCTTCTTCACAAAAGCTGAAGGTAACAGCTCATGAAATTTATGCCTAAAAGAAGAATTGGTACTGAAGCACCCAAAGAATGATTTTTAAGAGGTAAATCTGTGATTTAGGGATTTGATTTTTCTTGTCAAGTCAGTGTTATTCCCTGGAGCAAAGAGAAAAAAGGGATGTTTTCTGGGAATCTGTACACCTCTCAGACATTTAGACAGGTTTCAGACTCACAGAAGACACATGATACCTTTTGCATCTCTGGTTTTACTACCAGGAGGTGGATATAATTCAGAATAAATTTTTGTATTATGAGGAGATTGACTCATATTTTTGCTGTATTGGGTTGTAAGGGGTGAATTGAGGAGGGAAAAAGCAAAAGAAAATCTCCACGGAAGGGTAAGGTTGGTTTTCAGAAAATCCAAGAATATTCATCATTCAAATGAGATTACATAAAAAATTCACAAGAGAAAATTCATTAACTGGTCTCCTAATTGCAAAAACTCAGAATATCAAACCTGTCTATCTGCTCTCTGTCCTGAAGCAAGAATTTATAGCAAGCCCATTTTTGTCAAAGCTAGATATGCTAAAAAGCAGAGGGAAAAGCCCTTCAGATGACAATGAGTTATTTCACTTCAGCTTCTAAAACTGCAATCCAACTAATTATTAGTATTTTTATGAACTTCAGTGAGACATAGCTTCCTGGTACCTTTGCTACAGAAAACATGCAGGATTTCTCTGTGTATGTATTTTTTGGGAACGAAAACTTTTAAGAAACTGACTAATCCTAAAGTATTTCAAACTGCAGAGGTGCAGAATAGATATGGTAAAATCATTAATATGTATTTTATCAGGAGAGATAAAATCTTGGAGTTACTCACCAGGGGAGAAAGCCAGGAAATTCGTTCTCAAAGATACCTATATCACTTCAGTGGGCCTCTTCTGTTTTCCCAATGTGTCCTACAGACACTCCCTACATGCTGAGTGCTCATGTTAAAAAAAAAAAAAATGCAGCTACAAATCAATACATGTGGTCATGGGTTATAGGAATATAGCATGCAGACCATTTAACAAAGCGGCAATTAAATCTGTCCTAGCAGCTCATGTGTTATATTTCATCCTACATGTTGTAGCCATGTGTATTACATGTTTAACCAAGTGCAAAATATTTATCTTCATTGTCCTACAAAGCAAGGAAGTCAGAAAACATAAACATCAGTCAAATTTCAAAACAAAACAAAGCTGAGAGTTTTTTATAAGATTTCTAAACAGGTAAGAAAAGTGCTTATTCCACGAGGTGTTCCAAGGTACTGAGAAGTAAAAGGGATAAAGATGCATCTTACATCAATCCGCTGATATCTGTCATCAGTAAAGTTACTTCTAGTTGATCTTATCTACCTGAATTTCAGTCAAGCATTTGCTGCAATGTTAGAGGAGAAAACATTTACTACGCATGAGCAGATGGAAATCAGTAGCAGAACTCTGGTTGTGAGCAAGGGAGATAGTGGTGGTTGTACCAAAAGAAGAAATATAGAGTGAGAGAAAAAGTTCTACAAAATCATAGGAGAAATAGTAATTAGTAAAAATTACTTTCTAAGGTCTGAATGTGGCCTCATCTGAAATACTGAGTAAATTCTAGTCACTCTGGGTTAAAAAAAGAAAGAGCAAGCTAGAGGAGGTGCAAAGGGACATCTGCTCAGAGCAGAGAGGGAGGTGGTAAAGTAGCATAGTTGGTTCAGCCTAGCAGAATGAAAGTTGGAAAACCTGATTATTAGTAAGCTCCAGGGAGAAGAAATTACTACGCGAAAAGGGTAATGGTGAGACACATTTAAGAATTAAAAAAAATAAATAATATCAAACGTGCAAAAACATATGATTCTAGAAAAATAATCAAGGCAAGAAATTTGGTATGTTCTGGCAGTGGTATGAGATCAGACCGAAGGGATACAAAAGAAGACAGTTTCAATGTGAAGTCCCATGTCATGTGGGAGAAAAATATCCTGGTCATTGTGATAATAAAATATATGAAGATACTAGATTACATTTTATTTCAGCAAACATACCGAATGAGAATGACACGGGAAGAGAAAAGACCGACAGAGTTAAAATATGCCAAAAAAGCTTGTCAAAGTATAAAAGTCAATTTCTGAAGTACTTAACTGAATGGATGTTCAATACATACAGCATCTGGATGTCTATTGTTACAATAATGCCATAACAGTCTGTACGTACTGTATCTTCAGCTTTATTTACACATAAACAAATACAGTTATGAATTTTTTTTAAATCAACTTATTTGATCTATTTCCTTTGGCTTTATTACTAACAAAACAGCTAGTCAGCAACTTTACAGGCTGAATAAAGGTCTCTAAAATGTTGTAAAACCAGAAAATTAGTGAATTTGGATGTAGACATCTTTCCACGTTTTCTAATCCCTGCTTAATCTATTCTACAACTGCAAGTCTCTGGCTTTCTCATGTGCAAAGTATATGCATGCATAAAAATGAGTCCTTAAAGATAAATATTAATGGCAACTAACATTGTTAAAGGAGAATTGTTGATACTTTATTGACAAAAATAATTAATAACAATTACTGAAAAATTACTACATCTGTTACAGAAAAATTGTAGGAATTTTAATTTGTAGGGGACTAAGCTTCTTTGGTAGATGTTTTATCATTGTTATACCATCTTTACTCCTGCTGTGATAATTTAGGACTTGGCAGAGCTTTGTGATTCAAGACAGCATTTTTTTCTGTACTCTTTTATCTTCAAATAAAATTTCACAGATATTTTTTCTTAATATAGACTAATCATGTAATGATGATTTTGGAGCAAATCAAGTGATAAAATGAGATTATTTATATGGGTCTTTTTTTTAATAACCATTATAGTGATTAGTCTATATTAAGACTAAAATATCTCTGAAATTTCATTTTAAGACAAAACAATGTACAAAAGTAAAAAAGAAGAAAACCTGCTTTGAATCACAAAATTCTCCCACGTCTGAAATTATCACAGCAGGGTAAAGATAGTCTTTCCAAAGCTAGCAGGGCACCTTGGGCAATTATCCACAGGGAGAGAAAAAAACAGCACACGCACACACAGGCACATGGACACACACTCTGTAACTTTGTGATGGTGAGAGACTTGATAACACATTACTAGTCTCATGAGCCATTGAGTCCTGGGGATTGATAAATGGACTCTGAAGCCCTCTAGTACTAAATTCCTGTTATGAATAGCTTGAGTTGCTCAGGACAAGACGTCATTACCACCCAATGACTGTTTGGTCAACTGTGTGAAATGAATTGGTGGCCTCAGTTCAGCTTCTGGTGGACAAGTAATTACCACTGCTGTTGACCTGCAGGCTCTTTTTCACTCTGTTACACAGGTACAAACAAGTAACTCTAAGTGAATTGAACTAGTGTAAATGCAATTAGATTCTGGCTCTTTGGTGGCCTGTTGCAAGCCTGTGTGCCCAAGTTTTATGTGGTTATGTCAACATAAGTGCTGCCCACGTTAAGCAAAGTCCAATGTAAGCAAGGATGTCCACAGTGTTATGCAGAATTTACACTGTTTGTAATCTTGCTATAGAGTTACAGGATAGCCAAGGAGGAGTCTTTACTGCTTACAATATGTAATGAGGATGACGGTCATTAGTGTCAGCTGTTACGAGTACACTGTTCAGAAGAATAAAACACAATCTGAATTATAGTGATAGATGTGAATTCAGGATTGCGCTGTAACAGCCCATGATGTTAATTCATGCATAAGATACCGTGTATGAGAGTAAAGACATCTTTAAAATATCAGAGGAAAAGGGATATGGGATCTATTTTTTATCTTATTTTCTCAGATTAGAATATGCATGAGTAAAAGCACACCCATGTACATATACTTTGAACTGCTGGCTTCCTGAATAGAAGTGGATTTATGTAGCTTTTGAAATTATAACTTTAGCACTTGCAAAATTAATTTCTTACCTATCAAAAATTAGAGGCAATTAGGAAATGCTACTTAACCAATTCACTTGGGACAATCCAATGTAGTACAAAAGAGGCAATGCAAGCCGAAAAAATTAAATCAAGTAAGCATCTCTTATCTTCCTAACTCCAAAGCCCATTGGTGTAAATGCAAACATAACAGGGTATTCATAAGTAGACTGAAGAGGAAGTTCCTGTCAGGAAGAGTTTTTCACTTAACATGTTGAGATTTTTCAAACTCAAATAAGCAGTTTTCAGGGGAAGCCTGGGAAAAAAAACCAAACAAAAAAAAAAAAACAAAAACAAAACAAAACAAAAAAAAAAAACCAAAAAAAAAACCCAACCCTGACCAGACAACAGTTGGGAAACTGGATTCAAATGCTTGCTCTCTTTGATGAAAAGCAGGTACCTGAATTTACACTCATGCACAATAGAAACCTTAAACACTAGGCTATTAATTCATTAATCATCTCAATTTGCTCCTGTCGGTATTACTCTCTTAGAGAAACAGCTGAAAGGACAGGGAATTAGATGTCAGTCTGCCAAAGTCACATGAGAACACAAATGGCCATAGGAGCACCCTAATTCATGCATTCACACTTACTCTACACTGCACTCTACCCCTCTCCTTTTAACCTATCAATCCCAACATGTTGTAAGGTTTTTGCCCTGCCCATCGTGTGAGATGGAAACACTTCTCATCTCACATGTCCACAGGATGAGAAAGTGTGTTCCTCTTTCCTGCCACATAATGTACACAGAGCTGGCCACAGGTAGCATAAGCTGCCACATCAAGGCGTGCATAGAGCTGAATGTGATAACAATGCAGTAAGTGCCTTCAGTGTCTTTGTTAATAGAGGTTTAAGTCTCAAGCTTGACGTTATTTGAATGTAGTTCTCTGTGGTTTAATTACTATCATTATTATTATAGATACAGTAGTAATTATCTCTTCTTACTGTCTCATTATGTTTTGATCAATTCACATAAAAGTTTACTGTAAATATATGGTTAGGGAACATTAAAGAAACCATATAATTATGAAATATATAATCAAATACCTTCTAAAGAGTTGTATGTTTTCCAACAATTAAATGCTTTTAAAATAAATAATTAATTGTTTTTAATAGGCAAGATGCAGCTTTCAAAGCAATGAATATATAAAGCTTTATTTGTTGACCTCAAATTACTTTACTCCAGTTATATTGATAACATCTAGGTTTCTCAAAAACCTGCTGGCACAAAATCTTTTCAGCTTTATTAATGATTCAGATGGCAGATTCTGAAGAGACAAGTCCCACAGAGAAGGAGCACTTGATTAATGACCTGGAAACACTTTTCCTTTTCAGCTGATTAAATAAAATTGACTGGATTTTTACATTTTTATAATAAAATGACCTGCAGGGCTGAGATGACACAGTGAAAGCAGCATGTTCACTCTTCAACAGATTTTTATTTTGTCACTTGTAAAAATGAAAGGGCTAACCACCCAAGCAGAAAAATGCACTTTATCACCGTCCACTGCCGACATGCTGACAATTGCTGCATACAAATACAAAAACATGGAGGAAACTAGGCTGTGTTTACACTCAGACTGATTTTGCCTAATGATGACAAAAGGTCTATGACTTCTCAGGGTTGGAGTGATACTATTTAATTATTATGCAAAATAGATTTATAACAACACTACTGGCAATCATAAAAAGCTTTATAATATGGTCACTTAGAAGTGATACCACATACCTTTCCAGAAATTTGCATATCACAAGAACTTTAGTTTTCTAAAGCAAGATGTCAGCTATTCTTAAACAACAAATGAATCTCTATTACAATTCCCAGTTAAAATAATTGGAGAGATTGCACTAACCACTACAGAATCAAGTCTGAATATCCTTTTCAACAAGTGAAAAAAAAAACAGATGAAATATATGTCTCTAAACACACACACTTGCAGTCACAATGGCACATAAGGCTGTCGCACGTAAGGCTATGTTGCAGCTGCTATGCCTAGTCTGCCTGTGTACAGCTCAGTTTAAAACCTCCACTCATCTCTCCCTTTTTGGTTTCATTGTTTCATTCCTTGACCCTGCCCTCGGCATACAAGCACCTAGCCTGATAATCATTTCAGTCTGGGTAAGTAAACAAAACTGTTCTGCTCTCTCTGAAAAGTTGGTTTTTTGTCTTCCTAATACTAAAATCTTATCAATATGAGAAATTCCTTGTGGGTTCAGTGGGCTGATATAAATTATTTATACCTCATATGAAAATTTATGTACAATCTATATCTTCTAGCTTAACGCTACACCTCTAAAACAGAGCCATCTTATCCTGACTACTGGGAACAGTCCGTGGTTGACCCTAGCACAGTAATTAAACTCAGATATTGGCTGAGAGTTTTAAATGGACTGAGGCAAATACACAGCGAGTGTGGTAATTGTTAAATACTGGCCATTGTCATATCCTTGACACAGGAGTAAACCTAGGGTTACATCTACAAAAATGCAAAAACTATACAGCATACCCAGACCTCCCCAGAATTGCCTGGGTTACTATACACACACAGAATTGTGTGCAGCTTCTTCTTCAAGTTTCATTTTAAGCCTAAAGAATTTAACAGTCTCCTTTAGAGACAATTTATCTGAAAGAGTGGATGCACTGAATCATTCATCAGTTGCCTTCTACTCTGTTCTGTATCTGAATGTCAGAGAAGCTTACAGTCTTCAAACCTGAAAGGGAAGATGTATAGCTTTAAGAATATTAATCTAACATTTAATTTCCAAGTTGGATCACTTCCATCATGTCTTTACAATTCAGTGTTTAGCTGTAGCATGTAAACATGTGCTAAAACTACTGATACTTGATTTCCGCATGGGTGGTGTTGTGAGTTTAGGCAAGGCAGCTGGTAGAACCAGTGCACTCATATTAATGCTGCCAGGAGTAGTGTACTTCACATGATTTCTGACATCTATTCATTAAAAGCTAAGCTAAGGCTACTAATATGTCTGTCACTTTAGCATAGGGATATTAGCATATTTAAGAAAATAATTCTATTATTTTGTAAGGAGGAGTTTCTACTCTTTTCATTTTTAAAGATACGAGAATAGGTATCATTTTTTGGCAATGATTTGGCTTTGTTCCTGTTTCAGCCACTAAATTCTGAAGTGAGTGTGAATGAAAGATAATGCAGAGATATATGTATATATATAAAAGTGTGCATATATATATTTAAGATTAAAGTAACTTTGACTGTTGTTTAGTTTAAGTATTAAGCAAAGTTTATCCAGTTTACAATATAAAGGTTGGATAAACCAATTTTTAAAGGTGTCTCTAAAAAAAATCTCCATCACAATAAAATTGTTAATAATGTAAAGAACCAGAAGCTTGAGCATTGGACCTCCTCAACCTGGGGAAGACAGGCGTTTGCACTCTACCGTATGTTTCACTGTTTAAATTCAGTCAGAATGTGTTTTCATCTGTTAAACCCCTTCCTGTCCATCTGCACAGCCACCCATACTAATGGATAAGAGGAAGCAAAACCAGTGAGGACACTGAGTAAATATTCTTATATTAGTTTATTTTTCATTATAAATTAAAGACATCATGGTAACAGGGCACAAAATAGTGCTCAAACACACTCAGCCTCTTACAAAATTATCTGATGTCACTAGTTAGGGTGATACAGATTAACTGTCAGCTTGGAAATGAAATGATGGAAGAGGGGGAGTAATCTACCATGGCAAGGTATGGCTGTAACATCAATCCATATATTTCCTTTCTTGGTCTTCAGTATTGGTTAGCCAAAGGAAAGGCATTGAGGCAGGAGGAGAAAAACACGAGTTTTAATTGAAATCTCTGAAGAACACAGAGCAAGAAATATTTTCTAGGCAGTACAGACTTCCAGAAAAAAGGGGTGCAAGTTATGTGTTGATTCTAATAATGTGTAAAGCGTGTTCTACCATTAGAAAGTACTGGGCAAGGTTCTTCTCCTGTAGGAGCATGGCAAGGGAGTCCAATCATGGAAACTCAGTGATGTTTCTACAAGATCAAGATTTAGAGGCGGTTATTTGTACACTCCAAGTAGAAACTGTGGTCCTTTATTTCCCTTAGTAACTAGGGAACTGATAATTGTTAATTCAATCAAACGTAAGAAAAGAAGGCATTGCACTTGAATAATCACTTGCACAAGAGCAGACTGAGATATAACTGGCTGTATGTCAAACCTATAGAAGAGGATTTAGTGGTTCACAAACTGAATGTGAGTCAACAGTTTCATGGCATTGCTCAAGAGGCAAACACATTACTATGATAAAGAGAAACATGGCCTCCAACAAAAGAAATGTATTTTGCATTCAGCTTAGCATTGGAGTGCTACACTTATTTAGTGATGTCGAGAAAAACACGCTTAAATGGAAAAGATCCAGAGAATGGCAGCATGAATTATCAGAGAACATGGGAAAAAGGGTCTTGCAAGGAAAGAGCTGAGAGAATAAGACTGTTTAGTCTAGAAAATAAAAGGACTGAGACATAATGCTTTTTGAATCTTCAAATATATTCCATAGCTGTTGCAAAGAAGAATAATTTATTTCTCATGCCTGTGGCAGAGAGAAAGGTAGAAGTGGAGTTTTATGGTGACTACTAAGAAATATTTTATAACGATGAGAGTAGCAAGGCGAATGAATGAGTTGTCTGGGGAGATGCTGGCACCCCCTCTATGAGAGAGGAGACACTTTTATTTAAGGAAAAATTAAACAAATGTCAGAAGGGAGTAAAACAGGTATAGCTGATCCTGCCTTGGGCAACTGAAATAGAGCTGATGACCTTCTGAGGTCACTCCCCATCTCTGGGACACCTCCCAGGTTCAGTGACTGCAGCCAGTTGTCAAGAAAAACTGTTTGTTGCCAGGTTCCTGTGGTCTTTTGAAATTCCTGAAATACTACCATTTGCAACTGGTGAATTATCCACCATGTCACCAGAAATACAATCTTACAAAATTAGTATATTTTATGGCGAAACTAGACTGAGATCCTATCTCTGAAAGGAGAAGAAAATGAAAAGTTCACAGTACAGAAACTTTTCACCTGTATGGCTTCAAATATAAGTATATTATAAAATAATGGCAACTTATTTTAAGGCACTCTAGTGGTTTCACTGCCAAACAGCCCTTTTGATAAAGTTTATATTAAATAAAAATACATAATATTAGAATTGACTAAAAATATTAGAAGCTTTTTACTGTATTTTAGGTTCCTTAGACAGAGGTTTAACTCTGTAATATTTTCTAAAAAGTCCTGAGGACACTCATGTCTGGCAAGTTCCTCAGCACACTTGAAATTTGTGAAAAAAAAAGAAAATTCTTTACATTTGATAGAATCATAGAATGGTTTGGGTCAGAAAGGACTTTAAAGATTATGAAGTTTCAAACCCCCTGCCATGGGCAGGGACACCCTCCACTAGCCCAGGTTGCTCAAAGCCTCATCCAGCCTGGCCTTGAACACCTCCAGGGATGGGGCATCTACAGCTTCCCTGGGCAACCTGTTCCAGTGCCTCACCACCCTCACAGTAAAAAATTTCTACCTTATATCTAGTCTAAATCTACCCTCTTTCAGTTTAAATCCATTACCCCTCACCCTATCACTATACTCCCTGATAAAGAGTCCCTCCCCATCCCTTCTGTAGGCCCCCTTGAATTGCTGGAAGACTGCTAGAAGGTCTCTGCAGAGCCTTCTCTTCTCCA
>NW_010120538.1:0-599 GCF_000699245.1 Pterocles gutturalis
GACCGGCACAGACATGCCTTGGGACACAACTGAAAAGCCACAGTGATGAAAGAAGGATAATTTATGGCAGGGACTGCAATTACTTTGCTATCAAAGTTTTAGCTCTGAGAGCCAAGTTTCTTCCCATCGCTTTTTCTTAGACATCTGTACTAGACGGCATACAAGTAGGGATTAACAAACGTTAGGCAAATGTGGAGTTTTACAGCCAAATGTGCTTAGCTCTGAGACCGGGAAAGTGCTAATGTAGATAACGAACTTTGAAGCTCAAAGCTGTTCTAATGAAGTTTAAGCAACCTTAAGTAACTTTAGTATTAAAAAAAAACAACCTTTCTTAATAACTCCTCTAAATCTCAAAAACAAATCTCTTGAGTTACAAGCTCTGACCAAAGATAGTTTATACTTAAACTCAATCACAAATTACTCAGTTCCTGCCATGTGCCTGAGGGTGTCCAGGCAAAGTTTGACATCCACCACAGCATGCAGGTGGTCCCATCCAACACTGATAATGAACTTACCAACGGCGATCGCCCAACACTGATCACCCTCCACTCCTCTTCGGCTATTCAGCACCTTGCTGTCCTGTTGCCAGTAAAACCGCC
>NW_010120538.1:615-29913 GCF_000699245.1 Pterocles gutturalis
AATAGGGGGGTACTTTCACCCAGTTGTGAAGAAATTGGCATCTCTGTCAGTCATGGTTACCCAGGATCTACGCCTAATCCTTTTGCTTCACAGTGGTCTCCTTTCTAATCCTGAATGTTTTTTTGCTTGGTTCAAAGAGGAGATACCGAATGAGCCATTTATATGTGGATGATAACATATACATCAAACCTTTGCAACTAATTAAAACCGCAGCAACTGCGAGGCTCACCAGAAGCGGTACCCACCAGCCAAAAGATGCCACTTTGCAACTCACCTCTCCTCCTGCAAGCCCTACCCTGTGGCAGGGAAAGGCAAGAGGAAGAATTTAAACCTTGAAGCTGAAACAGCATGGAGGTGATTACAATCAACTACATTATCACAGGAAATACTACCATAGCACTTAACTTCACATCAGCGCAAAGCACATGCTCGGTTAAGGGATGAGTCCCTGCCCTCCAGTGTGCTACTTTAATCCCTCACTGTCACAGTCTGAAAGCTCACAAGAGTGGCTTATGTATGGATTTAAAATAGTTTTGGAGTATTACATGTGCCTGGGAGCACATAAAGCTGTCTCTGCCAATCTCTCTTCAAAAATCACACAAAAAGTCATATTAAAGGAGAAAAAGGGAAAAAAAGTACATACGTTTATTCAAGAGCATCTTCAGCAGTAGCATTTAAAGCACAGCTTTACTGATGCTCTCTGGTGTTCTCAGCAACTCAAATATTACATATTTAATTGAGCATCGCCTACCTTTTCAAATTTAATTGTCAAGTTTTAAAATCACAGTTACAAAATGCCTTAGTCCTTCTTAAAATACAGAATTTCTTGTTACATACTTTGTACTGCGTACTTTTGCACAGGAAGTACACAAACAAAAAGAAGATGTATGTTTTATAAACATAACAAACAAAAACAAAAACCCAAGGAGCACAGAAAGCTAACTGAAACCATCAGCAAGCAGAAAAAAAAATTAAATCTTTTTGGCAGTGATTCATAGTGAAAGCCTTGGACAAAACCCTGTGCTTTCTACCACACCCCAAATGTTAATAGTGAATCCAATGAACTACCCAGACGGAGCTAAGTTAACCAGTGTATGCCAAGCTTCTGAAACGGTCCCAGTTCCCTAGGGATTAGAGGGTTGCAAATAAAATCAGTTCACCAATTTGGGCCATTCTGGTGGTGCAGTGGGATGCTGATCACCTCAAAGGTGGCCTCAGCCTCCAGCACAAGGAGCCAAGAGAACGGCATGTCATGGCAGTAGAGGAATCTCTGCAGGCTGCGGAGCGCAGGTGCAAAACACTTGTGCTCATCCACTCCACTAAGCAAGCCACCGTGTTCGAGACACGACTTGTGACCCAATGAAGCAGAAAGAAAATGGCTACTCTGCTGCTACTTAATGCCCCAGGCTTCATTTGCACTTTCAGGAAGCTTTACTTTGTTTCCAGAATAGTATGAATAATCTTTCTGATGGTAGCATTTCTCCCGGTGATGGAGAAGTGAACACCTGTTCTGTATGCTCCCTGAATAGCAGCACCAACAGCTTTATCTTTAGAGATGAGGCTCTTCCCCAAAGAAATTAATTTGCAACAGTTAAAAACAAAACAAAAACAAAACCCCACAAACAAATACAAACAAAAAAACCCCCCAAACAAACTCAAAAGCATCCTAGCCACACAGAAATTTGTCTTCCTTCCTGAAAGCAGCAGGACTTTACTGTGGGCAGTGGGGAGACCTTTTCTGGAAAAGATCTGCACAGGTGGGGAAAATTTGGAAGAGTGAAAGACGCAGGGAGCCATTAGGAGCCTGTTCAGCCTGGTAAAGAGAGGCAGTGCCAAGGAAGCAGGCAGAGAAGGGCAGAGACAGGCTTATCCCCCCAGGGAGAGTCCAAGGCAAAGCTCCCTCACTTTCATTTCAGCTACTTGTGTTATGCCATCCTTACAGCTGCGACCATGCGAACAATGGGCAAATATCATCCAAAGAAATTAATCTTAGCCTTCCTTAATAAAGTAAAACTCTGAGAAAATGTTGATGTAATTTAATCATTATTATGAAAAAAAAGCAACCACGTAGAAGAAAAAACAAATTGTGGGGGATGTTCGAGGATGTCATTGTTATCCCTAAGGTTAGTGGGAAGAAAGTGAGCTGCATGCATAATCCATTTTTATTTCTTTTTGTCAGAAATAGAACATTGCTTAGGCATAATGCACCTTTGAGTTTCTAATTTAGCACCAAGGTTGCTGAAGGGAAAGCAACGTGCATTTATCAGCAGATAAAAATAACAGCAGTAGCAGCATTTGAGACAGGCAGAGCGACAGAAGTCGGTGCTGCAAAAGGCAGGCTTGTTGCTCTACTGTGCGACCCATGTAGGCAGCTGACTTTTCCAAGGAATTTACTGAGTGAACCAAAAAGAAAGGAAGAGAAAAAAAAAAAATCAACCTGCCGTTTCCCACATGCAGTCTAATCAGGGTGGTTATTAAACTCAACACAATCGTCCCAGCACAGACTTTACCATAAAGAAATTATTAACTGCTCAGCTTTCAAATATTTCAGAAGTGACAGAGGCCTCTTTTGTTCTTCTGATAAAAGAAAAACAAACAACATGACCATAAAAATCATGAGCTGCTAAGTTCAGACATAATAAGGAAATCAAGTGGTTGAATTAGGTTTATTTTGACAGGCTCTTGTCATTGGACTCTTAAATTAGAAGTGAGAGCCTCATTCGGAGGCAAATCAACCAAGTATTATCTGCTATTTATTTATTTGCATATGTGTGCTTTGAGTGGGTTCACAAAAAGTTCATCACCTGCGTTTGTAAATTCAGGCAGTAAGTTAAAAAACAAAGAAATGAATAGGAGATTATTAACAACAAAACAGACAACAGTCTTACTTTCTGCTTCTCTGCATAAATTTTACTCAAATGTCAGTGAAATCCTGCTGATTCTAAGTCAGCACAAAGGAGTACAGAAGCAGACGCAGAAGACGTCTTGACAGCTCTGAAAATTCAAGTAGACTTGCACATGCTCATTTCCCTGAAAATCACCAGATTTTCAGTTAAATGGTTATTTAGACTTTCCTTGTTGGTTTTCCTTTTAGTTTTCAAGCCCGTCTAGTTCATTACATGTTGATTTTTCTCTACAGATGTGTTAGAAACCAGCAAACCTGCTGCAGTGAGGAAGAAGCGTGTACCTTTTAAATTACAGCCAAGATACTCCTGAAATCATTTCACTCTACTTGAGCATTTCAAGAAAACCCACTAAATACAGAGAAGCTGGTGATGATATTAATAGTAGTTGAGGTCTCTGCAAATTTCTGACATTAATAAAGCTTACTTATTTTTCTCTGTAGAGCTTAAAGTGAGAAAAATTGGGGCCAGGGAGCTGTGAGTGTTTTTAAAATTGGGGACTATGCTCTATAAACATTTTGGCAAGAGAGTGATCCCATCATTCATAATTTCATCTCCTAAAGGTTCCACAGCATATGTCCTTTAAAGAAATTCATTTCCTACTGAATGATTTATGGTATCTTTGAGGGGAAACAGACTGATCAAACGCACCAAAAGTTTTCAAGTATGAACATTTGCCATGGGGTTATTTCCTTATTCCTGCCAACTCATCCTGATATTTCTTCTTGCTACTAAAAACACTTATACAGTTGCATTAAGATTTTAGTTTCCATAGAAACTGTTATTGGCTAAAGTAAATACAAGATGGTAAAAACTGTGACTTTCCTGATCCTGTGAGGGTGCTTGCAGATGCCAAATTTTCACCATCTAACCTTTCACCAATATTTACTGCTGCGTGACATTTGTACCTATGTCTCCCTCTAAAGAACACGGACACTCTTTTGAGTGGCACTTCCATGCTTCACAGAATGTGAATATTCAGAGATATTTCTTTGCCTCATTGTACAAAAATGTATGTTTCTCTTCACTGCTTGTTGTGTTACTTTATATTGCAGACCTCTTCGCTAAGCTTTTATAGGGGAAAAGATGTCTCTTCGTTAGTCTGCACATCAAAACAAAGCACAGGAGAGTGCTACCAGGTGATGTGGAAATAAGACGAAATAAGTAATTGCTTCATGGCAACTAATGATTTTTCAAACACTGAAGGAATGCAAAATAGAAACAACACGAGCCCTGAGCTTCCTGACATTGCACCCTCGCTGATGCTGGTGGCAGGTCTGAGTCCCCAAAAGCTGTGAGAAAAGGCCACGCTTCAAAGAGCCTGCGCTGAATTTATGGGCAGTCACGTCTTCCGAAAGAAAAAATGAACTGCATATTCATCTCCTGTTCTCAAAAGTTCTCTTCCTCCCTTCCTAAATGATTCTAATGCTTACTAAAAAGGCAAAGTCCTGATAATCATCTTATAATTCCCTCACTTCTGTATAAATCTCATTGTATTTTGAATTCAGGCACTTTTTCCTAACATACACAATTAATAAGTCTTTTCTTGTTCTCTTCAGAACATTACTTTCATTTTTCTTCTCATTCAGAGATCTGCTGCAGTGCTCTATGCTGCCTGAGATTTGCCCTTATTCCAAAGAAGAGCCTTTACATGTATATTGCATTGAGACAGAAAACTCTGTTATAGTTTCTGAAAATAGCAGCTGAAGACAGAAGGACTCATCCCTGACAGAATGTGGAAAAAGAAAACAATGCTGAGACTTCTCAGTAACACAGGGATCATTTGAGTATACTCCTTACTGATTTTGGGTTGAAGGGTGATGTTATCCCTCAACCATCGAGTGTTTTGGTACCCTCTCCAGATCTCCCTTCTACCTTAATCAGAAATCTAAGTTCCTATGAAAGACATATAGGCTTATTTTCAGACACCTGAACACTCTGACGGATCTGATTTTTAATTTTTATGACCGACTTTGCTGTAAAACCATTCTGACCCTCTGCCCAAGACCCATAATGTCTACCTAACCTCCTAAATCCACAAATTTCCTTTGGCTGCCATTAGGCATCCAAAGAAGGATGGAGACTTGTTCAAGCCTCCTGAATTTGTCTTGTCTTCCCAGCCTTAAGCACTGCTTATTTGGAGGAAACGGTGGACATAGCCAAGGATTAAAACAAATTTTGAGTTTCCTAGAAGGACAAACACAAAGCCACTCTTACACCCAGAGGAGCGAGGTGAGGCTCTAGGCTTCGCACCATCCATATGGTAACAGCACTTCTCAGGGGTAGCCACAGATTCATTACAGTGCCCCAAAGTATGAGAGCACAGATAATAATTACCATCAGCTGATCTATGACCTTGGCTCTAAGAGACCATGGTCTAGTCCTGGGCTACTCCAGGTAGTTTCAGCCAGGTCTTCTGGGTTACTATTCCAGAGGTCTGCTCAGGAAAGTCTTTCTTTTGCAGATGACTTTCTGAGCTAGTCCCATACACTGCTGTCACAGCCAGGAATAGCATTGGTGCTCTGCTCTGAAGTCTCCAGGGAATGGGAAGAACAGGCGAAAGGTTTCAAGAGACTCTTAACCATCATCACAAACTAGTAGCTGGAGAAGGAGAAGCGGTTTTGCTTTCAAAATGCCAAGCAGAGCTGACCACCTGCATGGCTGCAACCTAGTGCTAACATTCTTTGAGGAGAGCTCGGCTCATTCCTCGTGCTACCTTAGTGTGACAACTGTAGGATGAAAGCTGCACTTTTGTGCCTTCAAGGAAAATTTTGAGGCTAAACATAACAGGGAATGAAGAAAGGAACCAGATCTCCTGGATGAGCAACCCAGAGAGAAAAAGCTTGGAGCTTAGGAACAGTGTACAGTAGCATTTATGTACCCTGTTTTTGCAGTCTACTGTTACCCTTTTCACGCATGCTATGGCTTAGTGAGCAACACAAAATATGAGCGTGCCTAATACTACCTTTTTCTGGAGCACAGACTATGTCCACTTAGCCAAAGCATTACAGAAGACAATCCAGAGCTTGCACTTAGTTACTCAACCAAAATGTTACACATTTTCAACAAATTTCAATTTCTGTGAAATAAGATGAAACAAAAAAGAGTACAATGCCTTCTAAATAAAAACAAAGCATTTGGCTGTTTACCCTTCATCCATGAAAACTTCTCCAGAATTAAAAAGCTTTTTTTTTTTTTCTCATGTTAATGACTAGAAAATGCAACAACAAACATGCAAGAACAATCACAAAATACATATGTCTGGACTTACAGAAAAATACTATGACTAGCGAATGTCAACCAACAAGGCTGAAAGAAAAACTAAGTGAAACTGTCTCTTTCTCTTTTTCAGAAATTAAGAATGCTGATGGCTGTACAGAAGGTACACCAAATGCAGCATGAGAACAGACTCTGTTTCTAGCCATCAAAAAGCCCAAGAGCTTGGCAGATTAATTAAGCTACCAAAGAAACATTCCTATTGGTGGATATGGCACCATATGGGGAAGAAGTGTGTATTCCAGATGGTGATGGGGAAGAAAGAGCTTTTTGGTAACTATGACTGCTTATAGTCCTCTAAAATCATTATTTGCTGATGGTCTTCTGTAGCAGCACACCTAATGGGCTTGGGTAGCTTACTATGGGTGTCATCAATCACACTGAAATTCATTTAGTTTACTATAAAAATAAAAATGAATGACATATTTTATGTTTAATAGAAAAGTCAAGGCTTATTAAAGATGACACTTATTTCTATCAAAAGGTAGCACTAGATCAGAAATACACTAAACAAAGTTTAAAGATTCCCATTAATTTCTTAAGTTTTTAATGACAACCCACAGATAAAATCCACTCTTACAATTCTGAAAATAGTTAAACATAGATTGCATAAACTTGCAGAACTCCCCTAATGCAATACAAAAATTGTCCAGGACTATGGGCAGAGGGAGGGGTGTCAGGAGAACGAAGAGAAAAATCACCTAAATCTCTTGTTTTACAGTGAAAGATGCATCAATGCATAACAGCATGTTGCCCTTTCTGCCTGGCAAGGCTACTACAAGAAGCAAGTTCCCAAGTCAATGATGATCCTATGAGATCATGAGAGATTAACTTCTGGGACAGCTAATAAACCTGTGTTATGTGGTACCACAGTAGTAAGAAGGATTTGAACTTGAACTCCGTCCCTGTGTTAAATACAGGGCAAGAGGCTCCGCAGGTTGTAGTAAACCACAGCAGGGCCATCCTGCTGGATACAGCTCACACTCATCATCCCAACATCATCATCATGTGTATCACACTTTTTTTCCATGCAACGAGCAGATTGTAAATAACTTCTTTGTATGCTACATGAAGGAAGCTTCCTTCCCACATAGGCACTACCCCCAACCCTTGTTCACTACTTATGCTCAGAGTGCAAGGGTCGCTCCCATCTAGAAGCAGAGCTGTGGAAAAGAGCCTCTGAAAAGCTGGGAACTTTGGCAGGCATCACACACATGGTGCTGCTCTCTTAAGCCAATATACCAGAAACCTCCATGCAATCACAAGCTGCTGCTGCTTGACTTAGAGCCAAGCCTTCCTGCTGCTATACGAGTTTTAGATCTTCTGAGGGTGTGACACAAACAAGGCTTCTGTAATGCTCACTCACCTGCCATCAACACTCCTTTCCTCAGCCCCACAATGTGGATCAAAGCAAAAGCAGTATGACTGGCCCCAAAATTAACATTTTGTTTCACACAATTTGCAAGATCCCATCAACAGCCAGTCCAGGTGCTGCTGTTTTCATTCTGCCCACACACAGATCAATGACAAAAAGCAAACTTATTCACACAGGTGGTGCATTTCACCACCCTAAAAGTCAGGATTTTCTCGTACCCTCCACTTAATACCACTGCTGTCAAATCCGTAACATGTTGTAACAAAAACAGCCTTTCTGTAACCTAATAAATAAAAGTCACTGAGGCAATAGCTATGCATAAATTTTAGCTAAAAACATTTTGTTAGAAGAACATGAATGTCCTCTGTAAAGCCAGTACCATTTTAAAATATTGTTCTAGCCATTGTTAATAGTTTATTGCTATTCATCATAGAACCATCAATCACGGTGAACGCATTTGGTATTAATGTGGATGTCAGAAAGTACTTCTGTTGCATTTCAATTATAATTCAGCCTTTAAAATGCTGCCAGCACTACATGGAAAGCTTTGAAAACCACATTTGAATAGTCTGTTCAGAGATGACTACAATCCCATTCTGACACAGAGAAACAACCTTTTCCATTCCTAATGCCTCCCCTCCAGGGGCTGAGGAGCCCGCAGGGCCGTGCTCTCACCCAGGGCCAGGTGCAAGGAAGATGGAGCCCAGCAGCAGGCTCTGGGGAAGCCCTGGATATCCAGACACAGATGTCTTCCTTCCCTGAAATGAGGATAGGAGAAGCATTCCTTTGGGCTGCTTCAACCTCACGGGTTCAGCCGCAGCTAAGTGGCAGCAAGGCCATAATTTCAGGCCCCTAAGGAGATTTCCTTTTTTCCTGTCACTCCTGTGATCCCCTGAGGCACTATCTTGCTTCCAGAGCTGAGTGCTTTGGTTTTTTCTCTGATATGTAGTGTCGGTCCAAACAAAAACACCAGAGAGAACATGTATCTACAACCTACTGTCTCTTGGAGACAGCAAAGGAGTATGCAACACATCAGAGTGGACCTAAGGGAGCTGATATCCTGACCTCTCTGATGACAGTTCGGAAAAAAAAACCAACAAAAACTCTTCTTTCTGGCCTCAAGAGGCACTGAAAGAGGAAAACAGGCAGCACAAAATGCAACACGGGCCTAAACAACTCTCAGGTCCTTGCCATCAAGGAAGCGAGGAACTTGCGTAAATTTACCTTAACAAACCAGGACTTTTGTTCCCTTGCTGCCAGAAGAGCTTCCATCAGCATTTTACATACAGAATCAAATGACAACGGCTCAACAATTGTAACACTTCTCATCAGAAACAGTGTTAAATGGAGAAAAGACAAAATACTTCTTATTAGCTAAGGGAACTTTTTTTTCTTTCCAATTCTTGCATTTAATTCCCGTTCTGTTTTATCTAGGTCATCAATATAACATGTAAGCACACAGCAAAAATTCTTACCTTGGGAGCTCTGGCATGTTTTCCACATCTGGCATCTTTGACAAGGCTGATATCTAATAGCTCAGTCTCCTAGAAGGAAAAATTGCAACACAGATAATTATTACATTAGTCAAAAAGCCGTGTTAAAAGTGCCCTACTTCCCACATCTGTCAGTGTTTGCAATGATGCCTGTCCAAACTGAGAATGGTTTCAAGGAGTGCTCTGTTGCACTTAAGCTATTCTAACAGCAATACTCAGACCTTCGACACAGAATTTGCTTTCCTTCAAAATGTGCACATCTCTTATGATATACAGAATATAGAGAAGCCATGTGAGTCAAGCTTATTTCTTGGATCACTAAATACCAGCTGCTGTGCTTTTTTCTGTTCTTTTTAATACAATTTTAGCTTTTTGATGTTAGTCACAGTGTGAAAAAGGCAACATTACAAACAGAGAAACCTGCCTCTGCAATAGAAAACCTACCTTATTATTGCCAGAACATTTTGAAAAGTGCACATAAAACCCAAGAAGTGTTATATCTACAGTGGTAACAGGTTCCAACAATTTTACAGTGACTACTGCTGAATAAAAACCATGTACTTTTGACAAGCATTTCAAAGTTCGTACGTTACTCTCAAGTTGTGGGTTATACAACACATGCTGTACTTGGAACAAAACCAGCACATGATGACAGCTTCTGTTCGGCAAATTCCCATCCTCCCCTACACACATGTAACATGAACCATCTCCTTTCCCTGATAACCTCTCGGGTCTTCACCCTCCCTGCCAGTGACTGGTGCCACAGGAAGGACAGGGTTGAGCTGAGCCCACAGTACCCTGGGTGCGCCTGCCAGTGCCAGCCCAGCGGGGTACACCCACCCCTCGGGGATCAGCACAGGGCATTCACCTTTCTCCACACACACAGCAAATTATAACCTTCAGACAACATCATTTTCCCCAATCTCAGCCTGCAACAGGGCATTTTTGGATGCTGCTATGTTGGTTCTTTCTTGAATGCCTTAACATTTCTGTGCAGGAAGCATTTGGAAGGAGGAAGGATGCCAGAGCCGGGAGCAGCGCGATTCCCAGTTGCCGGCTCCCTCGCAAGCACGCACATCCACGCAGCAGTACGCGTGCTTTGTCAGGAGCAACACCAACTGTCCTGCCAGACACGGTGAGACCGTGTGACCTGATTTAGCACTAGCTGACAATCTTAAAGCACATCTTAATATCGTCTGCCTCATTTACACTAGCATTTGGGCTAATAGCCCATGATAGCATGGCTCAATTACATACTAAATATCGTCTTAAAAGTACTTCTGCAAGAGCATGACCACATCACAATTAGAGCTACACCAGTTCAATGCATTTCAGCCTTCCAGTAGTAATTACAAATACTGTGTGGATAATTTGAAATCTCTGTGCTGGACAAAGCCAGTACATTTATTTTTTTTTAATTCCAAGGAAAAAAAGAAAAAAAACATTTTCTCATGCACATCATTTTGCCACAAGTTACTTTGCATCCTTATTTCTTTTCCATTTTAAGTGACCCGCTCCTGCACAGCTCTTGCAGACCTTTGTTATCTACCAAAGACATAAGCTCTACCACCAGTTCATGTGACTGCATGTTCATCATATTCTCCTCTTTCCCCCATATCAATCCCAATTCTCTTCTGTTATAAAAAAAAATGCATGAGCATTTTCTTCCTCTTCATCTAGCCTGTTTAAGGGAAACGTGGACTTCGGAGAACTTTATTTTTTGCTCTTACTTGCCTAAAGGGGACATGGGTATCAAAACTTGCAGGGATTAGAAAGAAGTATAGGCAGGGTCAGAAAAGGTGGTATTCTGTAAACCTCCTGAGGAAATCACCCAAACTACACCACGACACAAGGCATATGGACACAAGCACTCTCCCGACAGTGCTGCAGCCTCTCGCATGGATGGCTGCTTGCTGTACATAAAAGCTTCCCTACAGCTCTCCCTGTTCCAGCTCAGGAGCACCTGATGGTTTGTGAACCCAGCATTCAGGTCCAGCTTAAGCTGATCGTGCTTCCAGATGTAAATTACATCAATCCTTATCCTGCCCGACACGAGCACAACTGACACCAGGAGTCAGGGCAAAGCTCAGTACTGAGTGCAGAAAAGCCCTTAATGCATCAAAGTCTGGGTAGTCTCTCACTATTCAATGAGACAACGGTGTAAGGAATATCTAAAAATTGTACAGGACAGCAAGCACTAGTTCCACATCTCCCAATATGACTGGTCTCCAGGCCTGGATGGGGCCAGCTCCTCATCAAAGGGAAAGGCTTGCAATGGTAAAAAAGCAATGCTGACTTTTACCATCCACAGATCTGTCCCTGGGTTTTACTATAACAATCCCACATTCATGTCATTTCCCTCTCAGTGGAATTTGTCTTGAATCCCAGTGATATTGGAGTAGTGCAAATATGTCTCCATGTATTTTACTTCTTCTGTAATCTAGTCCACAACACATTTGCATCTCAAAATGCAGCATGATACTGCTAGTGCTTGTGCAGGTCCTACAAGTTATTTGCCAATTAAAACAGAATTTGTTCCTCCTCTCTTTTCTTTTAAACAAGTGGTGGGAGAAGGGAATGACTCCGTTACTCTCTCAAGTTGTTCCTGTGAAATACGACAGTGCAAATTACATCACATTACCACCTGGGATATACCACCAGTGGAAGGCAAACTTGCTACTCAACACAGGAAAAAAAAAACCAACCATACATATGTATATAAAAATACATAATCAGAGAGAAAAGAGCCAAAGAAGCACTATGGAACAGCTGTGTGTGCAGGTATGGCCACAGGTGCAACTTTAAATGGAACAGGAAAATGTCATACTGGAGAACTTATATTTGAGTTAAGGCATGTGGCTATTTAAATACTGGCAGAAGAGATAACAATGAACTATGGCAGAGCTACATTTGGGTTTATCACACTCAGAGCAAGAATTAAAGAGGGAAACAGAAGAGTAACGACGTAATTACAGGCAGAAGGAGACCAGACAACACCGCACAGAAGGCAAGAAACTGAAAAGAAAATCAGGGCCAAGAGCTGGCATATAAGCATCAATCAAAGGGAAGCCAAGGCAGAGCAGAGAGAGGCTGAAAGTCCATCAGCAGAAACCGCACAGAGCAAACATGCAGAACAGAGCATGGAGACAACAACACTTCAGATTTACGGATGATGCACTTGGCAAGGGTGGACGTGCCCAGGTTTGCTGTTATCGGACAAGAACGTGGCCTTCGAGGTGAGAGGCCAGGGGTTATATTTACCACAGCAAATAATACTCACACCCCAAAGCGGTCTCTGGCCCACTATGAAATATTCTACAGAAGCTACGGGTACATGCAGAGCATGTTTTAAAAATAAGATTTTGCCAACTGAAAGGACTGACAAGCACTAAAAATAAAGCTTTCAACAGTAAACACATGAGAGAAGTGAAAGATGCTGAAGAAAAATAGATCTTAAAGATGCTGAGCCACACACAGAGTGAATTTCAAAAGTTTTTTTGGTTGGATTGGTCTGGCATTTTAGTTTTTAAAAAATAGAACAACAAACAGAATTAATCATTTATTCACTTACAAAAGTGCAGCTAGACCTCCCGTAATACAAACATAAAAAGACCCTTTTAAATGGAATAACGAACAGCAGAAAGAGACACAGAAAAGGAAAAGGGAATGACCAGCATCCCAAGGACAGTATAAGGAACCTGAACAAGCCTGCTGGGGTCTACATCCTCGCAGATGGAGGAGGACGACGAGGTATAGGATTGTTTGGGAGTTTTGACTACTACTTTCAAGCCGCTTGCACGCCACCAAGGCACTTGCAGAAAATAAGATAGCCTGAGGACCCAAGACCTAGGAAGAACAGTCTAAGAAGAACAGGGGAAGAGAGGAGTTTTGTGAGGCTACTTTGACAAGACCAGCTGGCATGGCTATAGGAAAGGTTGATCCCCTGACCATCCATCTTATGGCCTTGCTGCACTGTTACCTCTTTGCTGTGCTAACTCTCTGATGCAGAAAGCAGGTTTTATAATCCTATCCCTATATTCCTTTATATGCCAATTTGACAAGACCATGTAATTTAGAGGGATTCTCTCCTAGGCAGTAATTACTGAAGCCACAGGAAAATGAAGTCCAAAGTCTCAGCTACCATCTGATATCAGAAAGGAATGGTCCAGTTTCCAAAAATACATTTTATGTGTATGTTCAGGTCAGTAGAAGCAATAGCCCAATAGACGCTGTAGCATATGCTCTAAATTTAGTAGATGAGAGCAGTATACGCATCGACCTAAGTGTCTCAGCAGGCAGCATTCAGTGGGGCTTGGATGAATCAGAATTCATGATGTGCCATTTCTTAGAAGTTCTTTGGTTCAAAAATACCCAACCTCCTGGAATTCCCTGACCCCTGGGCACTTGCTTTCATCTTTTAAACAACTAATTAAGAGGACAGAGAGCAGCTTCCTCCCAAATGAGAAAAAAGACAATTTCCTATTTCCCTATTGCAAAATACGGACAGACTTTTGTAAAAGCAAAATACACTTTAAGTACCAGACAGAAAAATGCCTCATTTCCTGTGCAGCAAAACAGCCCAAGCCCTTCTCTGCTTAAGTTTGCTACTGACTTCCTCCATGCAGGCATGGAGCATGGAAACTGCACTCTGTGCTGCATGAGGCACGAAAGCCATAGCAACTGGAAAAAGAAAAAAAAAAAAAAAAGAAAAACAAAACAAACCCAAACCACAAACCTTTGCAAGTCCAACTTTTCCCTGTTTAGAGACCTCCAGTCATTGCTGTTGGGACTTATCAATCTTGCAATAGAGTAACATCTCTTAATGCAAGTGGTAGATCCCTCCAGTAATTTACAATACAGAAATTCCAGAAAAGGGAATTATTAATCCTACTATGTTTGTTTTCAATTAGCTGCTGAGACAGAAATGCATTCATATAGGGCTAGATTGTGCAATCTCACTTTTATGGGTGAGCAAACACAAAAGCAATAGATTGTGCAACCCTCAGAGACTGCTTGAGCACTTATAATTAGGCTCGTTGGAATTTAATATAGTAATACCAATTTATACCAGCTGAGGATCTGGCTCGCTCCTATTTTGAACTGCCCAAAATGATGCCAAGTGAATCCCAGTATCTTGGGAACTTGCTCATGATGTAACCCCAGCTACAAAGCAGGATTCCTTATCAATCCCACTGGGGAGCTCTGCCAAAGAGCCATCAGCAGCACGGTGGGCTGAGACTGGGACCAAGTATCATACAAAATTTTCAGAAAAACTATGTCAAGGAGACATAGCAAAAACAGGTGTGCCTTACACCAGCTGCATGGGTTAGTCAGTCCAGATATCTAACTACTTTACTTACATCCCTAACAAAAACAATTCTGGTCTGCTCTGACTACTCACTGTGGCTGAGTAGTCGTGTATCATTCAACCTCCATTTCCACAACCCTTCTGGTCAGATGTTCTTTTTTCCCATTGTAAGAAATGTTGCTGCATGTTGCTGGCAACTGAGGAGTGCAGTTCTCATGGTCGTGTTGCTGTAGCGATCGCCGTTTAGGGATATGGTCTAACTGATGCACAACTAATCAAACTCTGAAAACTCATTTTCCACCTAGCATTGAAATCCGTTGATTCTAGTTTCAAATCTGAAGATGAAACTGTGTGCATCAAAGCTTATCTAACTCTTCTAAATATTACTAGTCAATCTAATAGAAGACACAACACTCTGCCTTCAAAGTTTCTCTGATACAGTGCTAGCAAAATAAACTTGGAAAAACTAAGCCAGTTTTGTAAACAAGCACTATTTAGTGCTACTGAATGGCAACATCTGGTGAAAGTTTTCAAAGGGAAACGGCCATTTTGCTGAAACCAACTTCAAAGGGAGACTTAACATCTTCTGTTGGGAACATTTAATCATAATGAAATGTTTCTTTAACATAGAAAGACTCAATTTTATAATTTTCTGAACATGAAAGCATTGAATAGTTCTTGAAGCAAAACATTTATGCAGTTCTGGGTTACTTTTATTTTTATTCGGTATGTTATTTAAAATAAAACTATGAGTGACTAATTTCCTTACAACATGTTAGAAGGAAAATATTAAGATCAACATTTGAATCTTACCAGGAGCAATTACAAGTCATGCTAAAGAAACATGTGGCCCTACCAATTCAGAGTAAACATATATGCAAACTCAGCAGTTTACAAACACTTATAGAATACAGCTCATTCAGGTTTCAGAGATTTTGACAATATACTGATAAATCAGCCCCACTCAGATTAACTCAAGGTTTGAAATTCTCTGCAGTGAGAGTGAACATTTAGGGCTAATTTAGAAAGGGTGCTTTCACAGCTAGAGGATGTCATAAATAACCTCTCTGTTAAAAACATCCATATTTTTTTCCCTATTACCATTAAAAGTAAATTGAATGAAACACAGCAATTTGTCTCCTCATCCCAAAGGAAAACTGCAGAGGACTGGTGAGGTTGATTTAACCGAAACCTGCATCAACAGCTACAAGAAGAAATAGGAAGGCTGTCAATGACATTAATGGGAGCTGAGCCGAGGTAGCGGTGTGTTTCCCTGAAAGTCCTGTTATATAATTCATAAGCTGCATCCCACTAGAGAGAACCAGTCCCTGAAGAAACTGTCTCCATGTTTCCTCCTGGCAGCACACAATTCAATTATCAGTCATCAAAATCATCTGCTGTGTCAATAAGCGAGCAGCTAAGTAGCGTGTACATTCTGAAGTCAACGGTAAAACTCTCCCTGACAATAGCAAAATCTTTTTCTGCAAAAAGTCGTTCTTCACAAGTTCAAAATATTTTATTACCTTCCCACTTACGCCTTTTAACAATTATGTTATACTACTGCTATAGCTCACCAATCTGCCCAAAACAACCATGCCTCTTCTAGCTGCTTGCAGGTGATGCTCTCCTCACAAAGGTTATAAAGAAGCAATTGTGACGCATTCAAATAATGGAACAAATACTCAGGTTAAACTAAACACATATTTCTAGATTAGTCACTGGCTTCCCAAAGAGTTATTAAAACTTTTTGTGTTCAAACTTGGTTAAAGTGATTCCTAAATTCTCTGCCTTCTAAAGATCTATTACAAAAGACAAAGCCCAAAACAAATCCACTACCCTGGCAGCCAAAAAGAAAGAAAAGAGAGGCACAGCTGTTCCTGAGGGGTGAGAGTGACAGAAAACACTTTGCTGCCTCTACTACTTCACTCAAAATCACTTATTTTCAAGCCTTTCCCTTCTGGCCGACAAATGCTGGCAGAAAATCCCCGCAGCCCCATCTGCTTCAGGCTGATTCAGAGCATGAGGTCAGGCACGTTTCACTGTACACACAGGGGAAGTTCAACTCTTGGACCTTTCTCTCTTATTTTAAGTGGGGAGCTGTTTGTCGTCATCAGCGCTACATCTCCCCATGGAGTTGGCAGAGGTGCTCTCTCATTTCTTCTGCTACCTACAGCACTGAGAGCCATCCCCTGAGGCATGGAGTAATGGAGATAGAAGGAAGAACATAGATGTGCTCTGCTTACACAGTGCAGCAGCTTGGCCAAAAAGAAGGGATTACTTTAAGCATTGTTTTAACCACATGAGTGCTTTACGTCTGGACTACCATTTCTGACCAAACAGTCCAGGAAGATGCTCACCTCTTTACAACTTGTGGCATCAGCCTCGATTAAGGTAAGTGAATGGTTAAGGTTAGTGCTTTGTCCGATTCTGAGTATAGCTTTGACCCCCACTGTCCCACCTACCCCATGAATTCCCAGCAAACCCTCTCTGGGATGCTCTCTGGCTTGCTTCCTCAGCCTCTCTTGTTCTGCTTTCTGCAAGTAAATAAATATGGTTCATTAGACAAGGAGGTAAGTGATGTACTTGGGATCCGTTATACCTGGCTCTCCAGGCAGCTCTCCCAGCACTCCTGGTTAAGGCACCTGGTGAGGTGACCACAACTACAATCACCTGTAACTAGATGGTGGATGATCTTCTCCAAGCAAACGATTTCAAGGCATTTGGTATCACAGGGAATAGAAATTTTTCAAAAATCACTTGAACAGAAAGACTTCTTACAACCCAGAATGAATTATCTGCAAGTCTGAACCTGAGCTAGGCTTCATCTGAGTGGTCATTAATTCTTCTTAACTCAAAAAGAGTCAGAGGAACTCAGCACCTGCAAGAACTAGTATTTATTATTTGATTCAACCGCTCTGGGAATAAACTCCAAATACTTTGCAAGGTTCCTTTGCTTGCAAGTTCTTCTTGAAGTGCCAAGTTACATGACATCCCTACTGAAAGGCCCTTACAGCAAGCACTCCTATAGAAGAGTAAGCCACAAACTGGAAAGTTTTTGCTATCTTAGTAACAGTCTCTCAGTGTATCCCTGGAAACGTAAGAACAGCAACATTTTCTAGTACAGGGCAAACAGCCTGCAGTTTAAAGTACCGGGCTATTAAGAAAAAAAAATTAGAAGGAATTTTCCTGCTAAGTACCCCTTTAATAATGAAAGCAAAACAAGTCTTCTGCATCTATGCATATAGTTCTTTGTGGCTTCACTAAGGAAAATTTCATTTACTTGGATTTAAGGAAGCTGTGGCTAAGCAACCTAGAAACTGGTGCATAGATATTGCCATGCAAGTCTTAGTGAAAAGAAATAGTCATGAAACAGAACAACACGCAGAACTTAAGATTCGCTACCAGTCTTCATCACAGCAAACCGACCGGCACAGACAGAGGTAAAGGACACACCAAAGAGTCAGTGTGTTATGATCAGCAATCACGTCAGATTTTAAAAGTTACGCACTGGAAAAAACAGAAAGTTTCCATAACAACAGACAAAACTTTAGTCTGCCCACTCTTCAGCCATGTCTGATGCTACAGTTCTAGTCCAAAGTCACCACTGCTTGATCAGGTATAAGCTCAGGTTGGTGGGCAAAAAAAAATTACGTCTTCTGATTGTTGGAGTATCAGTATATATGCGACAAAACAAGCCATTACCCTAAGGTCTTACAGCCTAAATATACCAGACAATCCATGGGTGAAATGAGAAACAGGTACATGGAGTAATCTCCCAGCAGCACAGAAACAAAGCTGGAAAAGTATCTCTATATCTTAGTCCCACACCCATTAGCACTCAGTCTCCTTATAATGCTGCTGCCTTTGAATCGGACTCTAACTACCAGTGCTCTACCTTTCCAGGAAAGGCAGTGTGCCCTGGAGAGACAGAGCTGGATATCAACCTGTTACATGATAGTTAGGAGCTTTACAATGACAGGAACCTGATGTTTTTTGTAGAAATTGGTGAACAGACAAGTCTGGTTATCAGTGATGTGCCATAAACCAAGTGAGAAATCAATCCCTAGCAGAGCAAGAAAAGGGTCCCTGGTCATTTAGTTTCCCATTAGAGCGTGCGACCTCCATGGCCAGTCAGCTGGGGATGAGCCGTTTAGCTTTTTTCTTGTTTTAAATGTTTTAAGTTCATTGGAGACTCCTTCAGAAGCTGCATCCCGCTGCACTATGCTGTGACGCAACGGGACATCCCACACCAACAGGAGCTTGTCTCTCAAGTTTAGGGCAACACAAGCACACCCATGGCACAAAACTAGAAGTTTCTCATCCAAACAACTTGGTTTTCTTGCAGGTGGCAGTAGGCACTGCACAGACACAAGCACCTCCAACACAGCTGTTGGAATTGGTTTGGTTCTGCTGAAACTGTTCTTGTGGAGCTGCTCGTCCCACTCACACAACTGGGTAACAACAGGAGGAAAAGGAAAACTGATGAGGTGCAGCTATATTCAAAAGAGGAAAGAGCTGAAGGAGGACCGGCTTCAAAAGAAAATACAAAGCATATTGTAGGCAGCCTTCATAATGGTACTTGACTGATTTTTTTTCACATAACTGAGAATAACCTGGCAATTTTTAGCTTTAGAGTCAGAAGGAAAAGTACAGTGAATTGAAGTTTTAAGCAGAAGATAAAAAAGGAGTATTTCTATTAAGAAACTTCTCTTTTCATATCAAAAGTTATAATCATGTGTGATTATGATGATTAAATGCCTTCCCAGAAAGGGCCATATCGTGTTTTGTGGGTGATGTTCTTGTGCCATTATTTCACACTCATGAGGGATCACAGACTACATAGACCAGTATTATGGTTTTTCTTTTGAAGCAACTAAAGTGTATTATTTTCATCAAAGTGCCCCAAACAGTGAACACCTGGAGCAGAGACTTTCATCTTGGGTGGAAGAGCTGCTGTACAACTCCTGCCTACTGCCCCGCACCGCTATGCCACCGCACCTGACCGTGCAGCTCCTCCTCAGGCAAACCTGTTGATCAGCAGAAGATTTTTCCAAGATTGAACAAGATCAAGTCCTTTCAACTTCTTCTATAAAAGTCCTTTTCTATTCACACAGCGTAAGTTTGATGCATGTAAAGAAATACCGACATATTTATGGCTTTGAATTTGTTTTTAGAAAAGTCCAGAACTTATGACTGCTTTACATGAAAACAATAAATACTTTTTACACATGTAAATTTAATAAAACTGGGAGATTGGGAACTTGGAATTGCTCTGCTCCTTACATAGCACAAGGAATTTTAAGGTTAAGGCTCAACAAAGCAACACATGCCCTACTTACATGCCTGTGACTTCTGTGGAGGAATAAGGTAAAAGGATAACCAACCGAAAACTGTACAGAAGCACAACGTATATTTCTGCCAACTCCTCTAACTAAGGCTCTGGCATGTGTTACTTAACTGGAAAATCCACAGTCCAGGCACACTTCCAACTGGAGACTCCAGCTATATAATGACCCTTAAGCACTGAAGACAATAGCTGAAAATTCACAAACTGACCTTTGTAAATAGACGTACTGCAGGGTTTTAGGGTCCAAGGTTTGGTTTCTGGGATGTATCTAAATTTAAAACAGCATTAAAAAACATGTTGCCAAGATTCCTCCCCAAGACAAAAAAAATTTATTGGGATCAGTTATTCTGCTAGCATATCTGTTACTACAGGGTGAAGATTTCTTACTGGGTTTTTAACTAAATCACCCTGCTCTTAGATCTAGTCCATACAAGACCTGGAGACTGAAGAAAACCTAAACCATCTACTTTTTTGAAAATGGAAAGGAGGGGAAATGACCCCAGAAGCTGTAGGCACATTAGTCTGATAGGCAAAGCTTTAGATCAGATGATGAAAGGAGTATAATAATGTGAAGGTAAAAAAAACCCAAAAAATAAGAGACCGCATGAGCTTGCCAGCCATCATCTAACTAAGCTGATAAAATTTTTTCTTGGCACAGGAAGCTTTGAAGATCTTCTCTGCCTGAATTTTGATTAACTACATGAGCCTGAATTGACACATCATAATTCAAAACTCTGGTCACCAGAACTCAGAGGTGATTTTAACTTGAAGGAGGTATAGAGAGGGTTTCAAAAGCAATTGCAGAACTGAGAGAAGACTAAAAGAGTTTGGCTTCCACAGAACAGCAAAAGGAAGGCTAAGAGGGGTATGATTACTGTCTATAAATATATGCATTGTATAAGCAGTTGAGAGGAACAAGAGCTATTCAATCTAGGAAGAAATCAGAATTGAGCTATATAAGTTCTCGTAAGTATGAGCAAAATAAGGACTATTTTTCTTTAGATACTGAAAGCAAAAATCACTTTAAAAATGGAGTTTGACATGTTTCTGAATATAAAAATAGGACATGCACTAAACAATATCCAAAAACATAGAACAAACACAGAAAATCTTTTTCTGTAGTACAGACCTAAAGGAATCACATTTATTTACAGCTAAATCTTTGACTCTTCACCATCCCAACCACCATACAGTTTTATGTACGAAGTTACCACAGGATGGGTAAGAGAATAATTCATTAAATACTAACTCATAAGTGGTCTATTTTGTAGGTTTCGATGGTCCAACAATTTCAGTGGAGTTTTATCCCAAAGAGGATTTATACTTCTAGGCTTTTTATGTCAACATCAGAAAAAAAGCAGCAGAAGTTGCACAGTAGAAAAAAAAGCTTTTCCTGGCCAGATCCTCGACAGTTGCTCCTCTCAAGGATGAAGTACACAAACAACACCAGCCGAAGATGTCCACCCACAGCCAAACAGGTAAGAAACGCCTAGGTGAGTGCACAATATAAGCATAAGAAAGCATCAATCCATCGTTAGGCAAATCACATTTTGCTTCTTCAAATGTAGAGAGTTCCTAGTGCAGTAACTCAGCAGCAGCTCTCAATGGCCACATTCTCCTCCCTGTGCTGCACTGGCAAACAATTCTCCTTGTCGGAGAACACTCACTCCATCCTCCTGCAGCCCATTTCACTTCACCTGCTGTTACTGTATTTTAATTTCCCTTATTACCTCCATTTGCTGCTTACCTTGTATATATAAGTGAGTTTAGGACATCATTATTTGTTCAGTATTTATTAGGGAACTAAATAGAGGGGAGGAAGAATTTATCGCTATTTTGTACAAGCTGTAATCATTATTATTTTTGCATGCTCCCAAGGTTTATGGATAAGTGTATTTTAAAAATCAAAGCAAAAAAATGGAGAATGCTCAGATCAGAATCAGTGGGTGAATCTCTAAAGATTTAATTTACATACATCTACTATTAATCTGAATGCATAAAATTCATTATTTTATAAATGTCTAGATAGATCTGGGAAATTATTTTTATTAAGGTATTTCCATGTGCATGCCTCAAATTCTTCCAGTCTTGGCAGCTGCACTTGAAATCAGAATTTACACTGAATGAGGAAATACAGCTCATTCTGCAAACACAACAAAGATGAAGTCAATGGCAACTTGTTGGAAGACCTTGAGTTATTGCCAAGCCACATTTCCCAAAATATTTTGCCCTACACCACACTCAAGCCTCAATTATCAGCTACTCTCTCCTGCAGGAGCCAGCTGCTCTGAGCACAAAAGGGACACAAACAATACGTAGGTAAGTCATAATTCAGCAAAAAAATTGGGGACACTTAGATGTATGTTTAGTTCTTCTTATCTTTAATCAAACTAAGAATGCACTTTTCTTAATAGAGACTCACTTCGGCCTACACCTGAAGCGTGCTAAGAGTGGGCTGTGTTCAGCATTGCACCCAGTCATGCTGTAACACACTCATAATTTTGGTTTCATTGCCTCAATCTAACAGCCTGGGGTTGTTATAAATTGGGGTTTTTTGCTGTCTGTGACTTGTCTCCATTTGTTGACAGCACACACACAAAAAAGACATTTTCTCTCCAATTGGGACACTCTTTGCTCTTTCCTGTTTATATTTAGTTCGAGTATGCAAAGTAAAACACAAAGCAGCCAACCCAAGGTTAGCCCCATTGTCTAATGACGTCTCCTTATTTATCAGTCAGTTTTGCTGCAATCTTCTGCTCTCTCCCCCACAAATGTTCTCAGTCCTGTTCTCTGGAGCATAATTATTCTAAGTACCCTTCCCCGAGCAGCAGCATGCTAATACTTCTTGGTTTTTCAAAAGGTGATTTGTCTTCTTGAAGGTGACCGAAACACATCTTGAAGAAAATATCAAAGGGCTCAATCCTGACAGGGTACTGCAATGGAAGATCAGGACACAAATACTTTGTAGATCTACGTGACTGAGATACCCAAGCCTCTAAAATGTACAGCACAATACTGTAATCTCTGCATTTTTGAAACATTATCTTGAGGGTAGTTTCCACAGGCACACCCTGAAGGGCATTTAACACCCAGACATGCTGGTTTGAATCCGTTCATACTTCGTATTATCAGAAAAACTGTCCCAGTGTGTGCACTTGTCCAGTGCTCTCCATTTTAAGACCCGCATGTCAGCTCTTCGTTTCGTTGCCAAACTTTAACCACTCAGAAAGAAATAATCCTGCTGGATGATTGTCTGGGCTGAGGTGGGTTGGTTGTTTTTTGTTCTTTAAGTAGCAGCCAGGATGATTTTACCTATTTCCTCAAATGAAGCTGCAATTTCTGAAACAAGGCACATCTCTCCAAAGGAGATGAATAGGAGCCAAAATGGATTGGAAAATATGTTTTATGCGTGCTCTAAAATATCAACTACTTCTTGTATGTGGGAAGACCTAATGCCTTCCTGCTTGGAGAAATACCTCTTGATTTTAACAGTCAAATTTTCTCTTTCTTCCAGACCTGTGGAAACACAGCCAAGTTTGAACACACCAGAACACCAGAAATTCTCAATTTGCACATAAGGACTATAACAAACTGCAGGGAATATATATTCATATTATTATTCTCAAAGTGCACTTGGAAACTAAAATAAAGTTCATTCTAGCATTTCCTTACTTCTAAGTGGTTGACTTTGCAGCCTAAGTAATCTCTTCACAAGTGTCTCATTTCTTTCTAAATGAAATTTCACATGTAATAAAATTATTGTTAAGAATCAAGTGTAAGAATTAGCATGTCTTTCAAAGCAGGCTAGGCTGCCTCCAGAATGACAAGAAAAAGCGCTATTAATGGGCAAAAGCATGCTAGCTAAAAGAAGAAAAAAAGCCTCACAGACTTAGAAAATGGATGATTTTTCAGTAATTATGTGGACTAAGCAACAGCCATTTTTGTTGACATCTTCAAAGAAACTTTTAAAGTTATGGAAAGTAAACAGATGAAAGTCAGCAAGCACCATGGTTGGCTTTGTGTGCAGTTTCCCGCCCCCCCCCAGGAAAAATGGTAGTTTGAAAGCCAACAATGAAAGCAGACAAATCTATTTAGAACAAAGAGAACGCCATTTGGGTAGAGGCTAGGGTTAGTGAAATCAACTACTGTGATTTTAATCCATGCACACATCAGATCAGGCTTTTTACTGATGACATTTTAATTGGAGCTTGGTCACCCTTGAAAATCCCTCCTGTACCACATAGCCCGGCTGGCTGTAAATCAGGACAGTAGGGATGATGACACAAGATAATCAAAATTAGAAACTGTCTGATAGCTAAGCCCCTTAAAAGACACGTGGGAGGGGAAAGAGCAAATAAACAGGAACTTGTTAGGCGGTCAAGTTTGTATAGTTTTTGGTCAACTCTTGCAGCTTTATGATGGCAACTGTGATATTTAGGGTTATATTTGGAGATTTCTTTATTATTATTTGTAAATCCAAGCTCTTACAGGAATTACAAGATGAAACAGTGTGATGTAGAGAGGGACACACAAGATTTTAGGCATGTTATCTCCTGGCTTGTGTGTGTATTCAATGAAAAATACTTTCTCCAATTAAACCAAAAAGACTCTCAGGTTCTCATGATCTTTCCCCAGGTATTGATGAGCAAACTCTGGGAAGTACAGGCCACATTTCACCATGTTCCCTTAAGTTTTTGCAGAGTGTTTTAAATGAAACCATCAGTGGCAAATCAACAAACCTTCTCACAGAAGGGTCAAGGGTTGGCCACAGTGAATGTGTATTACTTAATAACGAGCAAACGTAAAATGTGCGTAAACCCTGACACAATTGTTGGGTATGTGAAACAGCTGCTTTCCAGTAACCCTGGTTTTGGCCTCACTGGACCAGACCTGGAGGTATTAGTCAATACAACTAAGGGAATCCAAGTTTATACTGCCACAGAAGAGTTTTTCCCATTATGTATGAAATATTCTGTAATCCTATTCATTTACTTAAGCCAATGACTAATACTACAGAAGTTTGTACAACTCTAAATTTCACTGCAGAGCAATCAGCTAGCACAAAGCCAAATGTAAAAAAGACATTTTGGCTGTGACTCTTTAATGGCATCAGCTGATACACCCTAAACCCACCCTAAAAAAATTTCTAACATAAACATGGCTCTTACTGTCTTCTGATACTGTGCCCATGTATGAAGTGTTTTAAGAGCTTTACTATAAACATAGCAATTGTCTTAAAAACAAACAAAAAACAGAAGGATTTGTGACCCTCTGTCTTCCACATCTTCTAAATGTATTCCTGTTACAAAATTTGCCTCTTTTATAACAAAGAAAATCCTCCACACAGATACATGATGCTGTAAAACTTCATACTTCTTTTTCAGTCTGGATTATAATCTCCAGTATCTACCAAACCTGACTCTGAACACTAATCTGTGTATCAACATCTCTTGGACTGTAGGTAACAGCATGCCAGTTTCCTTTCCCAAAACAAATACAATTTTCCATTCACAAAAATTTGCAGAAACAGCTTTAATTTCTCAGAAAATCTGTCTTTACATTTGAGTCCAGATCAGAATTTACCTTTTTTAATACAGAAAGGCCTCTTAAATTTTAACAGTGTTTATCTGTTCTTTAAAAGAAGTTTTTACTCGGGTTGGTAGAGGCTTAATCTCTCTCAGTGGTCTCAGTCTTTTCAATGGGATTATTTACCATTTCAGTTAAAGGAGAACAGAATAACATGGCCAATTAAAAAGATAAAGGAGCTAGGGTTTTTCTATTAAACTTGAAATTACCCTCAAACTACAATTGCAACTATACATATGGATAAACAAACCCCAGCCAATTACTGCAGCAGCAAACCAAATTAAGATACAGTATCAAACCAGATTAAACACGAGATCAGCTTCTTGAACAAGTACATGCCCAAGGTGGCAGAACTCTTTAGCAGTCTGTTTTACAGTGTATCCTTGTCATTGCGGCCCTGAAGGAGGAATACAGATCATCAGGTGTTGTGAAAGCTCAAATGTTTAAAACCACAGAGCTGTTTTACCAGTAGAAATGGTATTTTCTTTTTTTTTTCATTACTTTGAACATTTTTTGTTATGAGTTTAACAAATTAATTTGTGCTTCAGGAAGATCCTAATCAATATTTGAGTGGCACATCTAAACTTCACCAAATAAATCAACTGATCTAGACTTTTATTGCCCCAGATACAGTATCTACATTTGATCATCTCATAAATTATTGCTCACCTCTGATTCTCGGAAGACTTTCTATGATTCATTATCAAGCAAAAGCCTAAATAACATAATGCTATTATTCCATTGATGGTGCACAGTTTTCTCCCCTCCAAAATTCAGAGTTAAATAAAACTGCAAGCTGGCCATATCGACTCTATTAATTTCAGAAATATCAGAGGCATTTCTTTGTTTTTTCTATACTCGCCATATAGGGACAGGAATCCACACATCGTCTTTTCCCCCAGCAATAAATCCCAGGGAAAGACAACAGCAATGCAGAGAGCATTTCTCAACGTCCTCTAATGCCAGATGAATCCTGTTTCTGAAGGGGTTTCTTGTTCCTTCAGAGTCCGAGGCAGACTAAATGCCAGGCAGTCTGAATGAACAGGAAAGACTTGCTTCCTGAATGGATTTAAAAGGGAAGCTTTGGAAACAGCCAGAGAATTACCATTTACTTTGGCTACCTAAATCTTCCTAGAGTTTCCCTAGAATACAGAAAGCCTCCCCAGGACTGTCTTAGCATGTTTCTGCATTTGGCAGCTGCTGCAGAAATGGTTTCACTTCAGGAGCAGCTGCAGCGATTCCACCTGAGCTATCCCATACAAGACACCAACGGTGCCCTGGACATCAGCGGCACATGCTGATGAGGAAAGTGCATCTCGAGACACGGCACACGCTATTGACGGTACACTCTGAGTGCTTGCACCATGCTCCTCAATTCCCTACCACTGGGACTTACCGCACTGTCCCAAACCATTGGACAGCCTCAGGGGCTGTTAAAAGAAGCGCAGCCCAGCCCACACCTCCCTCTGCTTACACGTCCGGGAACCAACCATGCACTTGGTAATAACCTGTGTGCTATGGATCTGCAGTATCATCACCTCTCCCTTTATATGCATATGTAGCAATTCTCTGTTTCTCTTCTTTTCTAACCTCAAAATTAGATTGCTTCCAGAATGCTAAAAGTTATACAAACAGGAAAAAAAACAAGTAGTCTTGTTTCCAATACCTCACAGGTAAATGGATTATGTTTAAGAATTATGGCAGTAACTGCCACCCACCATAGGCCTTCATACAGCTGCCTTTACAGCTCCCTGAGCACAAGGAGGTAGAAAAAAATCTTACTTGAATTTATTATGTAATTTCTATGGCTTTTTATGGAAGACACTTTAACAATGGTCTGCTATGCACACAGGTTACCATATGTCTCATATATTATGGAGTCAATATCCCATCCAATGTAAATCTCGAAGTTCAGCATGCCCTGAAATAAATTCTGTAATGACTTCTAGAGAAGACAGTGCAATCTGTAATGTCAATATCGTACAGCAGTCCATGGTTATAATTTGTAAAGTCAATAATTCACCACAGTCTACTAAGCTTAGGACTGGCTTCCTCAATTGCGCTAAAATAGATGCTTAAATACTCCCAACAGCATATTTATAGTCCTCTATAATTAGCTCTGCAGCATCACAGAAATAATATATACAAATCAGACCACAATCTCCATTTCACACTTATTCTCTGAGGGCTGGCGTAAACAATTGCAAAACCTCCTCTAGATCATGATAGCCTTAATCCACAGCACAGTCTGCACAGCCAGTGAGACTCCTTGACGTTGTGTTCTCCTTTGACTACATTAAGAGCTGGAGCAGAAGGTAAAGACTGATTCCTATTCAAGAAATAACTGGATAGCTTCTCATTAGAAAACCATCTCATTTCACCTTGTAATTCAGCCCTGGCAAGCAGCTGAGAGCAGTCAGGCCTTTGGGCTACAGTTGTCACAGAAAAGGACCAGGTACAGGACTACACAGTGTTAAAGAGAAGTGATGGCGAAAGCGTCCCTACCTCAGCGCAGAATTTGATAAAGAAAAGGTCCATCACGGAGAGATCCTCTCCTTGCTACAGCTTCTTACTCTATTCAGGTGTAACCTTCTGGGTGACCTACAAGCCCTGTCCCACAGCAGTCACTGAAGCACTGGTTTTCAATAAAAGGATGAACAGCAAGCGTTAGCTTGGTTACCCATATGACATCCCACTGTATTATTTAAAAAAAAAAAAAAAAAAAAAAAAAAAAAGATAATTTTTTCTCTGTTAGGCAACCAGGTCTTCTAAGGCATGCAGAAGTGCTGGCTGCGATCTCTGGTGTCTGAATGCTTTCAAATGCTTGTCTCTGCCTTTGGGATAGATATGAGATCCATGAAGGGAAAAATAGAAAAAAAAAAAAGCCTAGCTGGCACATGTTGATGTACAGCAGCTCAAATTATACTGCACACTTCTGGATTCCTTTTTTTTCATCTATATGCCAGGAACAATTGACCTAAGGCAAGACTTTTTATTGCAGCTTTTGGCAGATCCAGTCAATATCTGTTATTTACAATTATGTGTTTTTTGTGTGTTTGTTTCTGCTGCAGTATCTCTGTCTAATTGTCAAGTCCAGATAGGACTTCACCATATAATTATTCAAAGTTCATTTAGTAAGTGATGCAGATGCAAGATACAGGAAAAAAATAATACCAATCAGTATGAAATTACATTCCTAACAGCACTCCTGCAACATATCTTTCTAAGCAGAAAGTACATGGCAAGCTAGCACTAAAAAACCTCCATAAGGGCTCAAGACCCTTTTTTCATGTTTCCTTCAGTACCTCAACATCCTTTTTCCCCCCTAACCTACAGCAACAGGCAGCTGCCTGGACCTGCACTTGCAAAATTCCACTTCTGCCACTGAGCAGCACAGAACTGACATCACAGATCTTGCTTAGGTTAAAAAAAAAAACAAAAACAAAAACAAAAAACAACAAACCACAACATAATTGGAGGCCCATACACTCAAGTTTTAAGTAGAGCTGTTGCAAGTAACATCTGAGACCTCAGAAACAGAGAGGGGGGGAAGCACAAGGGAACTTTCCTTGGTCTTCCCAGTGTATTTGCTCTGAGCAACTCGCTGGTGTGTTAGTTGTGGGATGGTGCCATTATACACACTCTGCACAGCACTGCAGGAACAGCTTTTCCTTCAAAGGCAATGTCACTCCTGGTTTGGGAACAATCCTGGACTGGGGGACAAATGTGGACCAGGAAGAAGCAGAAGAGGACAGGGAAGAGACAGGGACATAAGTGGTTGGCAGAACACACATTGTTTTTTTACTTACTCCCAGAACTACCTCTCTCGTCAAAAATCACAACATCAACAGGAGAAAAAACCCCTAAATGGTAATAATAATTTTTAAGGTATTACTTGTTAAACAAAAATTCAAAGGTTTTGGACAAAGGTGAAACAAGTTATTTAAAATCTGATGTTGTCCTTTTACATTAAAAAAAAAATACATATATCTACCACCAAACCCCTCTTT
>NW_010120538.1:29924-40978 GCF_000699245.1 Pterocles gutturalis
CTATGAGCCTGCTGCCCAAGAGCAATATACCAATCACAAGGCAGTGAGGAGGTGCCTGCTAGAATAAAGAGCCACAGAAGAACAAGCCTGTGCTCTGCACCGGGGTGACAGGGACAGCAGGGCTGGGGGACAGCACCGGCTGCTGTCAGTGGACCCAGTGGAAGTGTGGACCTGCTTCCTCTGAAAGTTACAGTTCAAAAGTTAAACTCAGCTTGACCCAGTTGAACTGAGAAGGAGCTTATGGAATTACAGCTGGCAAATTTTTTTATGTGACATTTCAGCAGCGTGACAAACTTATAATAAGCTGATGTGGTTTGTCATGACAAATCCATCTAATGGCCACAGGTCCTGAACTCTCCCTCTGGTTAGCTGAGGGCAGATCAAGCAGATAATAGTTGATTACCAAGCTACATCCATGCTTCTGTCTTCTGCATCGCTCCTGGGACAGCCAAAACTTCTACAGAAAGGTAGAAAGGAGGGGTTGGGAGGACCCAAAGTCATTTCAATATCAAATACACAACATGAAATACACTGTCTGTACTTGCTTTCAGGACTCTGTAAGAAACCACGTCTTGATGCATCTCCCTTGCTTTCACTCACAACACACTCCTTTTTGCAAGCATCTTGTAGCTAGTGATAAGAGTAAGCTTCGGGCTGGAATTTGCAAATGCACTGAGTGTGGGAGTTGCTCAACTCCCCCTGGAATAAATGGCATAAGTAGAAGCAGTGCTAATGGAGGAAGGCGGCCAAGAATAATCCCTCTGAGACATGAGCTTGTATGAATTACCTATCCTGCTGGGACTCTTGAAGGACAGAGGAACTCTGGCAAAGCTGCACTTTGAATCTCTCTTTCTAAGCAAGCATAGCAACAAAATTAGTGTAAATGAATAACAGCAGACCAAAAAGAGCTTCAGTAATATAATTTTGTTGTGTGCTAAATATAGTACAAATGTGTGCATTCTGTTCTGAAACACACCTCTAGTAAAAAAAGCAAAGGATAAATTTTAAAATCCTATTTTAACACTTTTCTTTACACATCCTTTCTAAGGATGAGTGGTCAGGTATTGCCCAGTCTTGGCAATCCTTGAGCGAAACATGAAAGGGTGACAGACAGCAACACAAATAACTTCACCACTGCTACACAATCAAGAGCAGCAGCAGAGTTCAGTACCTCATATAGTGTTCACACAGGGATTATAGGAATCAAAACTGTAAGAAAAAAATTGATCCTCAGCAAGCATGGGAATGAACTAGCATAGTGCTACAGATTCCTCAACAAACCCTGTGCAAGTTCTGCTTCTCTTAAACAGGTGATAGAAGGAAATGTCCTGCTCGTTTGTTCACATATGTCTCACTGATGCCGAGCCTGAGCAGCTTCTCTAGCCATGGCAGAACCAGGCTGACACTCCCGCTAAATCGGGCTGCAAGACACCTACTCCAGGCAGGCAGGACAGCTCACGGCTTTTCTGGGAAAAGAAGCCGCCACACACCCACAGACTGCCAGTTACACTTCAAACCTTGTCAGAAAGCACTCACCAGTCCTTATCCCTGCTTCCACAGTTGAGATAACCTGATGCTCTCAGTCCCACTCCAAGGGGAGAAAAAATGTTCTCACAATCTGGAGAGACAAGTGTTTGTGCAGGCTCTTGTTGGCATGCTGAGCCAATAGATCCCATCTTCCATTTAATGCTGTTGGGTGATGGGTCTACGTGGGCTGAAATCAACGGCAATCTTTCCAGGGGCTCCTTGAAGCCAGGGCCTCCCTCTGTGCTATGTTCAGCTGCCCAAAATCACCAGAGGGGTTTCAGGCAGGTGCCCAGGGGCAGCAGGGTGCTGCCAGAGCACCCACCTGCCTAGAGGCCTTCAGCTAGGGGTTATCAGCATCCTACCCGCTAAGCAGACTAAGTTCCCTTCTTTCAAAACTGCAGTCTTTTCCTGACCTGTGAGGCAAAGAGCTTGTTGAACATAAAACCAGATCCTGTTTCTAGGGTTACCTGCCATCACATCCATTCTCCTTCTGGTATCTACTTGCTGTGAACAGAGTGTTGGGCCACTGCAGTTCCACATGGATTGCTATATAAACACTCAAAAATCTTACATCCCTTCATTTAATTATTGCTGTTTGCAGTTAAAAAGTCTCTGAATTTGTTAAAAAAAAAAAAAAAAGAAAAAAAACCAAAACAAAACGTGGAAAAGGTAAAATACTTACTTCTCATTTGTTGCAAACAGGCTGAATGATGAGGAAACACTAAGGGTCAAAAAGGTTAAATTCCTTATACAGCTCTGGAAGCCCTGCCAGACCTGCCTCCTGGCTAACAACATCCTTACCTAAAACACTGCCTATACTTCCACAGGCAGGAACTGCTCTTCTCTCATGGCAGCTCCTATTTGATTTACTCCCCTTGGTCCCTCTCCTCTCACCCCTCCAGAAGACTTCTTTTCTTGGCATCCCCTCCTCAGCCTCACCACTTCCTAACCCTGCCAAGCCACTGCTTGTTCATTCCAAGTTTTTGATGCATTTACAAAAGTGACAGCGTGACCTCTTGTTACAAGTCACTTTTACAACACATCAAATGGACAGCCAGAAGACAAACATGCACTTCTCCACGCCTGCTGCAGTATCAGCCTGACCCGCTGGCATGGGAAGCAGAAGGAGCTGGGCCTCTTCTTCCCTGAGCTAGTGGCTGCTGCTCACTAGTGTCCTCCATCCCCATGCAGCACTGGTTGGTGGATTCAGCTGCTGCCTGTGTGGGTTAAGGGAAGGTTGATGGTTTCTTGCATGACTGGATTAAACCAGAGGCAAGACCTGCCTGGAAACCAAGTCATCTGAGCACAGGTGGAGACATCATTCATGGGCCAACCCCACCGGTGGAAAGTGAAAGGCATCACTCACACGCAGCGGCCAAGCAGCAGCTTTTTCAATGTGAAAGAACACCATCAAGAAGAGCTCCAAGTCCCAGTAGACTCCCTTGGTTTTGAATTTCCAAAGCTATTCAGTCACCACTTTCAGCTATACACTCCTTCAACAGAAAGCTAGAAGTTATTGCCATAGCTAATCGCCACAATTAACAGATGCCTCCCCTTCAGCACACTGCTAACACAGTGCAGGGCTCTGAGTGCACAGCAGTAGGCAACAAGGAAAGGGAAATTTAAGACGCAATTTCTATTTCTGCTACTTAGGCATTTGTTAAAGTCTGCTCCAAAATCAGCAACAGAAGAAAAGTGTTACTTCTAGGACCATTCTCTTCTTAACAAATACAAGAACTGTTACAAGTCAGCACTAAAAATAAGCATATATTTACAAAATTTAATACTAGATGCTATGCCAGCCTATAATATGGGTAGGGTCTAAAAAACCTCCAAAGGTTAGATAGGAATTTCAGAAACAGACATTTGTTGACAGTAACAGCCTGGCACTCCACAGAGAGCAATGGCTGTGCTGAGGACGTGCAGGAGCGTACGTTACTGCTTGCAGCCTGGAGTTGCTGCTTCCATTTATCTGCCACTCCATTTCTGTAGTTTCATCTCCCTCTTCTAATATTGCATTTCTGGGAATAGCTGGGCTCAGAAGGTCAGAAAGATTCATGTCCCAGGAGAGTGGAAAAGTCACCGAAGGCTGGGCTGTGAGCAGAGCACAGCACATCTGTTCTGCACTGGTAGCAGCTGGAAACCACCTTCACCCCCTCATACTCCCCAGGTTACCTGGGGACTGTCTCTGCTCCAGAAACTATACCTCCCAATGCCTGAATGTGGGCAAGAGACCTCTCCAGTCCCCAATGAACAGACCTTTCAACATCTGCTCCGCTTTGCTGACTTGAGGAAGTTTTGGAGCAGGTAGCACTGTCACAGTAGGGTGGTTTTGGTTGGTTGTTGTTTTTGCTAGTTTTGGTTTGGTTTGTTTTTTAAAAGGAGACCCTTAAACAGCTGTAGAGTTTTCATTTGGGTGGTGATGCTTCAAGGTGAATTTTCACTTTAGCTATAGCAGCCAAACAGATTTGCTGGCAACCGTTCATGTCGCTCAATACACTGCAATAAAATTCTGCCAGCAATTTTGGCGGCACAGAGCCTGTGCTGGATTCATGTGCACAAGGCAGGATTTCACAAATGACCCTTCATGCAAATAAAATCTCCCTCCCTCACGCAAACCAGAACGTACTGTTATGTCAGGCTCAGGATGTTCCCTCTGACCATAACGAAGTGCCTCGGGTTTACTTAGCACACTATTACACATTAAGGTGTAGCAAGCACGTCTTTGGACTCACCAGCACACATGAGCAAGACACAGAAAGACAGGGCTGTTGAGAGCCAATCTCCCATACCTGCCTTCTCCTGCAATTTCTGCGTACTTTTGGGAGCTTTGGAGCAAGAAGAAAATTAAGTTTATTTAAAAACGTTCACTTGGAAAACAGGTACGGCAATGAGTAACCAGATTTCCATTTTAAATAAAGATCTTAAGGAGACATTGTCTTTTAATGATGACTGAACATTTTCTATGAGAAGAGAATTAACCCCGTTTTCTCCTTTCAGCTTGTCTAAAGCAGCTCCTTTCCTTCCAATTGCTATTTTGCAGAATTTCTATCTATCTCCTCACAAATCTCTTCCTATCAGCATCTGAACTTGTCTTTAGTAACATACTGCAAATGATAGCATGCGGCTCTACTTGAATTTTGAAAAAAAAGGAAATCACATGTCCTCCCATGACCAGGCAAGCCAAAAGAATTCTGGGGTTAATTCTAAGTTGCACACATGTTTAAAAATACACAGGAAAAAAAACTTTTGGCTTGTTTGAACCAATGCTGCATGTCATGGACCATCATCTTCAACTTCTCCCAGCCTTTGATAGCTCGTTGTTTAGCCACAAGGGAGAAGGGGAAATTATTTCTTTTTGTGGTACAAAAGAAAAATAAACCACCTCCTTCCATTCCTCCAAACCCTCCTCCTCACACACACACACCAGAAGACCCAAAACCAAACAAACAAAAGCTCCAAAGGAAATCAACACTAAAAGAAAAACAAGCAAGCATGAAATTCATTAAAATATATCACTTTTGAAAAGAACATTTGGCAACCACTTCAAAATAATAAATGGGGACATACAGCCCATATTGTATCTCCTCCCTTTGCAGAAATAAATTGAGAAATCCTGTGACACTTAAAGGATCCATCAGGAAAAAAAAACACTGGGGCTTTCACATGTGTATGTGTCTGCAAAGCCCCAGGTCAGCGGACCCATGGTGCTGGTTGATTGTGTCATCTTCAACGACATTTAATCTTGCTTGAATTGTAGCTCAGTATTTAAAGTTGGCAAGCCACATCTTCCACATTTTCCAGAATGTCATTTAAATTTGCTGGGGGAATAAAAAAAAGTTTTAGGTATTCTCCCTCACCACCAAAAAATATACATCCAGAGCTCCACCTACATTACACCTTCTATCTTATAGTTGTGTCCAGTGATCTGTGAAAAATCTTTAAACAAGCTTATGTTATCATATGATTTTTAAAGTGATGCATTTAAGCTTCTCTATTATTTGCTCTTGATTTTTAATTTTTTTTTTACTATTTAAAAATTTTATTTTTACCTCCAATGGCAAGAAAATTCCTTTCTCAAAACAAGCCAAAATCTGTTATAGAATTATAGGACTGCAGAAGTTGGGACTTTAAACCAAACACCAAATACGATGAGGCTTAAGCTATACTATAACTTCACAGGATCTATGAACAGATGAAGGAACAGATAAAACCAAAAGTAAAAATAACAGCACCTTTGACATCAACAGGAATTCCACCCCTGATTTCAATAGGACTAGGTTCTTCATATTGCCTGCCCAAATTGCACTTCTTTTGTGTTAGTCGATTATATCTTGGCATCTTGCCCTCCTGTTGCGAGTCACAATTTGTAAATGAGTTTACAAGGTTAAAAAAAGTGTAAGGAAATGAGATTTCCTACTGCTAAACAAAAATCACACTGAAATATTACAGTAGCTTTCCCAAAAGCATACAAGTCACCTGTTGGATTTTATTCTTAACATTTTCTTATCAGAAGGAGTGACCAATTTGCCTTTACTGCAACCCCAACCCACAGCAGAACAGCCCTCTGCCAGGGAGATGCTCTAACCCACAAAACGATGGCTGCATTAACATCTCACCATCTGTATTTTCATATGGGTGCTCCTGAGCAGCCACCCCAAAGATGCCTTTGCAGCATGAAACAAGCCTAAGCAGAAAGAAAGTGTAATGGGGAAAAAAATACATGGCAAAATTCAGGCAGTAAATTATCCCCTTCTAAACACAAGGTACATTTCTCTGCTCTACAGGATAATCATCATCATCATAGTATGTCTCAGAAGAAATTTGGAGTCATATCTTGCTGTCTGTTTTGCAAACAGAGTTAATGAGAGTCATGTGGATAATGTTTTTCATTATGTTGAGGATATGAGCCTCATTCGACTCCACTGAAATCAATGGGAGTATTTCCATTCATCTTAATGAGGCTGAATCAACTTTTATAACACTAGAATGCAAAACCCTTCACTCATTCTGCCTCACAGAAGGTATCTGCTATTTTCAGAAGAGTCTAAGGACAATTTCACCACATCAAAAATGAGTGAAATCACATCAGGAGGAAAGAATGTACATCCATAAGGATATTTCCATATGGAAATGCCTTATGTTAGTAGGAAATACCCACATATTATCCTTATTCTACTTTTTTCAGGGTTATCTTCATACTAAATCACATATTCTTAAACATAATCTGAAAAACCTCTGAACATACTTAAAGATAGGTAATGTGCATATGTGTGATATGTGCAGAGAACTCAGTGTAGCACAGACTTGCGTTTTTATACAAAGCAGTGTTCATGTTACTAATGTACAGAAAATAAAATACAGTATTTTTAAAAAAAGCAAAACTGCCTCATTTTTTTCCAAACAACCTATTTGTTTAGTTTCAAGCAGTCATTTACATTAAAAAGGAAAAACAAAGGAAAACAGCATTCTCCCCTCCACAAGTGCTGCAAATGACATATTTTAACAAGTACATGAACTATTTTTAGGGAAGGCAAAAACAGAGTATGGACTCTGACTCCAACAAAGGACTCCTGTGTTCTCTTATTACCCTTGTTTAAGGGCAGCAAGAGGCAGCATCTCCACAGATAAATTTTTCTGTGTTTCTTTTATGACTTTTTTTGTTTTTATATTAAATAATGGCAAGGTGATGGACAGGAATGGAGCACTGCATCAGACCAAAAGTATGTCAGGAAAAGCAGCAAAGATGGATAGGGCTGTTATTTGTACCACAGCAGTGCCTGGAAACCTATGCCCTGCTCAGTGCTGTCTTTGGCTAGGTCCAATGCAAACATGCTGCAAGACAGACCCTACTCACAGGAACACAAATTACAGTGATGCTAATTTAACAGCTGCCAATTGGATATAGATTTGGAATGAAAATATTTTTTAGTTAACTGTTGACTTTTACTTACTTCAATGGCAGCTCTACCACTCCCGGCAAAAAAAATCTTGTCACCAGCTTTGAGCAACCTCCTCCCTCCCTAGTTTTCCTCATTTGTTAGCAAAGACATCTACAGCATTTTTACTCCTTGTTTTCCTCGTAAACTGCATGCAAGCCCCCTCCCAGCCCTTCGGAAGCTCTGCACTTCAAAAGGACAGAAACTCTTCCTGTGGCATACATGCAACTCATGTTACAGTTAATAAGGGTTACGGGTTACGTATCGGAAGCTCATTCGGGGGAGGCTGCTCTAGTTCCTTCCCAGTTTCCTGTAGCATTTGGGGATATAATTCATCTTAGTCTAGTCCTTTGTCCAGTTTTCACCGTTCTAATTACCTTATTATCTGCTTCACTACTCCGGTCAAGACTTTTTTTGCCTTTCAGGGTCCTATTGCTTATCCTAGGGAATACTTTTTTCACCTTTTCTTCCTGTGTGGGAGAAGTAGTGCAGGGAAACCAAGTGAACTTGCTCAGTGAACTTCCCAGCTCTTGCCCTGCTGTGTGCCTGCAGGCACATGGTAATTAGGCACATACCAGAGAGATCACATCTGACACATCATGCTTTGCTCTCTCCAGTTGATTGCCTTTTATCAGCACCCTCAGTCATCCTCAGCTTGCTTTATTTTTCAGGTCTTAGCGTGCCTGTCACTTCACGAGGAATTATTTTAATAAGTATCTGGAGACAGACAGGATGGAAATAGATCTAAGAAAGTAGGAAACCAAATAAAGGAAGAACCGCAGAGATGGTGACATCAGACTCCCAGTTCTGGGTTTCCATGACTAAGAATAAGCCATACATGCTACCAGAAGTATGAAAAAGGGTCTCTAGAAGGCAGAACATTAAGGATCCACCAAAAAGACAACTGACTTCTATTTGCAGTTTACCGCATTGAAGTGAATTGCTTCCCTTGCATCTACAGAGTTACACCTAACAAGGTGTTGAGATCTTCTGTGCTCTGGATTGAAACACAGTAAAGATGAGACTGCACCTTAAAAAAAGTGTATTCTGGCCACTAGTTCCAGCTGTGAGCCTTTCTGCTACTGCCTTCTCCTTGCAATTCTCACTTTTAGCCCAGAAAGATATTAGCTCCTTTTTTCCCCCAATACTTTTCTCCTGCACTTTTCTACGTCCCCTCCAAATGTCACACTGTTGTCAGGAAGATCAGGTTTTGGCTCTATTCTGCCATAAGCCTTCCCTCCTGTGACACTGATATTCCTGAGGCATTAAGTGCATCCCCAGCTGATTTACTCAGCTTTTGGTTTCTAAAGCAGATGCAAAACAGGCATCTTGGAAAGAACATAGATCTACAACTATTCTATCAAAGGCAATTAAACTTGCAAGTACAAGTCAACCATTTCCTCTCACCCCTAAAAAAAAAAAAAAGGGGGGGGGGGGGATTCAATTCCAAAAGAATAAAGGCAGCATTTGATTCAGCACACCTTTCAGGAAAGAAGAATAAGCCAGCTTGATGGCCATGTACCACACTGAGTTTACATTGCTAGCTGTCAGCACAACCATCTTTTTATTTCTGTTGACCAGGAAGCATCAAACTGAGAACACAATGAACATGGGTCTCCACATTGTCAGTGGCACAGAAGAATGTCAAAATATTTCCAAGAAGCTACAGACAAAAGCCTGGTACATAAATACACAAGCCTCAGAACATTGAGTCTATGAAGAATATCGGTTTCCAAAAACATAACCAAATGTTCAGAACTTCCTTATCTACAAATGAAATTAAAATAATAGGAAATTTTAAAAATATATCAAAATAAGCTGCATAACTCAATACTGTACAAGAACAACACTTTAAATGACAGAGATTCCATTATTCTGCCAGGATGGAAATTGATCCAATTCAGGAACGTACCTTGATGCTGTGAATATATGCCAGTAACATCTCTGTCATTGCTATGCAAGTTTTTAGTTCTGCAATAAGGCTCTTATTAAAGATTTATCACAACCTGTCCCTTTGCATCTGGTGGCTGTGTACCACAAAGCTAGAGAAGCACAGCAAAAATAAAGTAGTTGCTATGATGCCAGATGTCCCTCCCATGAGTTCCAGAATATCTTCTGACACCAGCTTGCTGTGTAACAGAATACAGAGCTATTTCTATTTAAAACTCCTAATGATCCATTAAATTACTGTATGGAATGATGACGGAAGGGGGTGGGAAAGCACTAGGTTTTTTGTTGGTTTTTTTTTTTTTTTAACATCAATATGAGTTAGAGTGAAATTAAAAAGAAGTTTGCCAAACCTTACCTCAAATTGCAAATGACATTTTTGTGAATTAAAAAAAAAAGTTATTCTATTACAGTGGAGGGATTTGATGCATAAAAATTGTTCTGAAGCAAGAGATTAAAATTTTATCTTTAAAAGATAACTATTTTAAGTCATTACATTATTGAAGAGCAAAGAGAAAATAAAACCAGACTCAGAGGTTATAAAGTTAATAATAATTAAATTAATAATAATGTTAACCTACACAAAAAGACTGGACAAAACTACAGCTACCAACTAATAAATACCAGGAACTGCATCAAGACAGGAGGGATGATGCTTACTTGTACTGCAGTTGTTTTGCACCTGATGTAACCTCATGCCAAAATAAAATATTCACCTTTCAATCTGAAGCAATGGTGAAATTTCCCCCCATAATTCCAAAGATACTTCCTGCACTGCAGTTGAACAAATACAAAATAACTACTCTCAAAGCTGGCATAGCTGCTAGGAAAACAACTGTGAAAACCTAGAAGTCTGCAAACAAAATGTTAGAGCAATCAGCACCATGAAAATGCTCAGAAAAGAAAGGCCTGTTTCTTAGAAGACTAAAATGAAGAAAGGCACCTGCAGATTACTGTTTCAGATGCACGTGGAGACTTGTATGCATTTCACGTGACATCAGTGGGATAGACTCCTTGCTTCCAGGGCCACCATGAAGATCCCCACACTCCTGAGGTTTCAGTTCGATACTGTAGAATTTCTATCAGCTATGTGATAGTAGTTTTCTGTTAGGAAATAATAAGCACCTTTTGTTCTTAATCTTTACAGAGAGCTGATTAAGCTTCTCTCCCAAATTTAATTTAGAACTGCATACTCACAAAATATGTCACAACAGTATTTTGTTATAAATCAACAGGGATTATAGGGCACCTAATCAGATCAGAAATGGAGAATGCAACTTGCACAGCAGAATCTTGATACAATAAAACTCCCCATTAAGGAGTAAGTTTTGCCATGGGAAAAGCAAGTGCACTTCTGGCCAGATTGTATTTGTAGAGGCACACAAAGCTGGACAACAACTGCTGTTTGCATTCTGGACAAGGAGGCATCAGCAGAAGCCATGGACCGCAAGTATTCTGGCAGTCCATACCAGCACTACACACTTTTACATTATCCTAAGACTCTTAAATCAATAGTGGCCAAAGGATTCAGCTATCCCAACAGCATCTCTATCACTCTATTTTACAGCTATGCTTTACCAACTATCACTGCTTTACCATCACTAAACAACTTGCTCCCTCAAAAAAAAAAAAAAAAAAAAA
>NW_010120538.1:40995-58820 GCF_000699245.1 Pterocles gutturalis
GAGTATTTAATAATCTTTGTACAGTCCTACACGGCAACCCTAATCAGAGCAGCCAGGACATAGTGCTGATTCCCTAAGCATCCAGCCAGCTTTCATTCACAGGATCATTCACCCTGTAATGAAAGATGAAAAATGCCAAATGAGATTTAAGACTCAGAGAAAGCCCTATACTAAATGAAAACAAACAAAAAAGACAAAGATAGCACTTGCTGTTTTTGAGATTCATACCTATTGCTTTCCATTTGATTTTGTTTTTCCCTGTGTTTAAACATGGCATCCCACACTTACTTAACACCTGTTTAAACACTCTTTAATCACTTGATACTCACTGAATGCACTCTTGTTAAGCAGAATTTACAGCACTGACCTGATTAGGCAACAACCATTGGCATTGGTCATCATCAGGCTAAGATGGTTCCCTGGGAGATGTCCCAGTAGAGGTGCCTGTCTCAATTAAGCACGTTGCAATTAAGTGCACTGTATCTATAGTGTGATCTCACAAGGAGAACAAGGCATTTCAAATGCCTTTCTTTTTAAATATATTTTTAATGCAAAATTAGTACTTTTGATTGGAGAAGAGAGTACTACTTACAGGTTTCACTAATAATTCCCTTTTTTGGTATCTGCAAACTCTTACTCCAATGCTAAAGATTTCCTCTCCAGTTCTCATGAATCCTATGGTAGCACAGCTCTGTATCTCTGCTTCACCTTGCCTCACCAGGCTTTGCCAACCAGAGCTGTCCCAAAGAAAAGTCTCCTTTGCCCAGAGGATGAACAACAGGGAGAACGACTGCAGGGTGTGCAGAGGCTACTGCCTGCTAATCTCTGCTTCATTTGTTAGAGGAATTGAAAGAAAACAGCTAAATGAGGTTGGGAAATGCAGAAAGACAAACATAAATCTTATGGTTTGGTTTTTGCTGTCAGGAGCCCTCTCTTCTCCAGAGTTTCTAGGAGATGCCAGGCCAGCCTCCCTGGGCACACCTGTGTAACCGAGCTATTTCAGCCCAGTACGCCAGAGGCTGGTCCCAAGCCCCTTCCATCTACATGCACAACTCTTGGCGTGACCTTGGTGAGCCGGCTGTGTAGCACGATGGGCACATGCCAAGAATCCATTTCTATTTTGGCTTGTATCCAGTCCTCCTTGCAGCAGAGACATACACTAGCCCTCCTGAGTGCCTCTGATCTCCAGTGCTTTCCCAGTCTCCAAAGTGTTTAGGAAAGGCAAGTGTTTATCCCATCTTTCATGGGAAAGAATCATATGGCAGCTCAGCTTACCACTGCATGGAGAAGTTCAAGGGGCACACTCATCACAACGTGGGTTTTCAGCACATACGAGCCCCACAGACTGTATGCCAAATGCCCCAGAAACTTTGCAGTGAGGAGTATTTTTAGCCTTGCATAAAAGGCTGTAAATTATTCCCCATTTCAGGGGAAATAGTGGGAACCCATATGTCTCATTTGCTGCAGGGCCAGTATCTTTAGTTTCAATCAGATCCAATAGAAGCTGTGAGGGGAGCATTTAAATGCTGCCTAATTTCAAGAAGCCTGTAAAATAATCCTACCTGCATGTCTCAAAGTAAAGAGAAACATTCTACCTCCTTACCCAGTGCCTTGCTTTCTTAATGTCCAATTGAGGTAAAAACATCTCCTGCATGATAGTGGTACAGTAAACAGAGACCAATCCTTTGTGGCAGTTCACTTTGATCTGCAGGGAGGCATGCCATATACTGTATCACAAGACAATTAATACTGCCATCATCTGTGCAAAACCTGACTGTGGTCTCTCTATAGATGGATACTGGACACTGAGCAACTAGATAAAAACAAAATGTCAGATAATCTCTGTCCAGTGAATATAATCTAGTTGTTGCTCCGGACAAGGTAGGACCCATAGAAAAGCTAATGCAGAAACACGTAATTAACAACCATAACATAACGCACACATCCAAGAAGCCTGTAGGTAGGTTATCAAGGTAACTTCAGTTCTGTCATTTCTAAACTTTTATCTTACTGACTGCACAATCTGATGTCATTTCAAATGTTTTGGGTTTGTTTTGTGTTTTTTTTCAATTGAAGAACGCAAGTGAAAGAGCTTGTGTATACTCACAAGTAGTCAAGCAGTCACCCTTCTTTACAATAAAGATTTGGGGTACCCCCACAAACCACAAAGCACCCATGGCAAATACTTCTCTCCGCTTAGGAAGTTTTAGTCCCCTCCTGTCTGCTGCATGTGCCCACCAGCAGAGCAGCTGTTCTCATCGAACTACCAGAGCCAACACTTGCAGTATTATGGCATCAAACGGATCACTGAAATGGAACCTTAGGACTCCAAATCACTGGGGAAAAAAATATCACTTTTAAAATGGAATTTAATCTTACAAATCGTGAAGATTCTTGAAAACTATTACCCTAAACTTACAGCTTAATCCCCAAACTGTAGGAAAGAGACAGGCAAAGCTCGTAGTAAGACAAAACTGCTTTTACATTTTCTAGAGGTATCACAGCAAGTTCCCAGACCCTGGCATCAGGCTTCTGGGTAGTTGAGGTTAAAGATTCATACCTCATTTCTGGTGAACTTCATGTAACCAGTTGACCTGATATCTCTTTCCCAGGTGAGAACAATTAACACAGTAAAAACGCCCTAGGCACAGACTCCAGCACTGCTTCCATGTGCAAAGCAGTGCCATGGAAACAGAGAAATGCCAGTGCAGTGGTAAGGGCAATTGGCAGTCACCAGATGAGAAGTGAATCAAGGGCTGAGGAAAACAGCTGTCAGCAGAATTACTTAAATAGACTGCATTTCACAGGGCAGCTCACATTAATACTGCAGTATGGTATTTAAAAATCGGGACAAATTTATTTTTTCATTATTACCTGCCATGTTGTCACTTCCCTGGACAGATACCAAAAGGGCAGTGGCATGACCTGCAGTCTGGGGAAATAAAGGATCCAGCTTCAGCTTTATCTCTTGCTTTCAATAGCTATTTCTACTTAATTTCTACAGCTTGTAATTTTACACTTTTCCATGCAAGACAACCTAAACAGCTGTATACTATTTTCTTCCCCTTTTGTTTCCCAGGGAAAGAAAACAGAGCAGCCCCTGTATATTGTCCTACTGCACTTATTAACTTTAATAGCTACAGACAAACCGCTTGTTTCAAAACCCAAGCTGGTAGGCACCTCAGTATCTTCCACAGTAAACCTGCAAATGACCCTGCTTCCCCGAGGAGCTAAGCAGCGAGCAGTGCAGCTCCCCCTCTCTAGCTCCACGCAGCTGCAAACATCTGCTTCTCCCCCAGACAGCTCCCTGTGACATCTAACCGGAGACTTCAGGGAAGCTTGCTCCTCTGCTGCTCGGCATCACTTCTGGCCACTCATGGCATTGCAAAGCAAGTGATGAACGCTATCAGCTCAGAATGGGAGAGAGGTAAATATAATACAGAGGAAGTGAGAAGGAAAAGAGGCAACATATGCTGAAGAGACAGCAAACGCTCTGACAGATATTCTCCAGTGAAACGTGCTCTGGATGTCAGATCTCACTCTCCACAGACATCTGCCCCGTTCGAAGATAACAGGGCGCTGGGTAGAGGAGAGGAGCAAAGTGCCACACTCGAGGCACAACCCAGGGCCTTAAGGCAAAGGTAAAGAGAAATTTTAGCTATTATGCCAGACTGACCTGCAGCAGCCTTTCTGCCTCTTCTGCTGTCAGTGAGGTCTTAAACCCCCAGAGTTGACTGCAGGACATCTGTCAGAGCTGAACTGTATAGTGTGACTTGCATCATAGAAAATATAAATTCCCTCAGCAGCTGCACCAATCAAGCTTGTCTAGTCTTATTTATTTATTTGGTAATGTTTGATAATCTTGTAACTAGTCAACTGCTAATGAACACACATGCCAAAAATATCAGGAAAATTAGACATATAACACCTCTCACAACTATTTCACTACCACTTTACCAGTGCTATTGCAAGGTCGTGAGAATTTCTAAAGGTCTTAGCGTTTTCTGTTTTTGAAAACTCTGTCTTAAAATCAGATGCTGCATATATATTTGAATTTCCACATATATATTTGAAGTTCCAAAGGGCACTTGTAATATTTTGGATCACCAAGATGAGAGCCAAAGAAAACGCAGGATTTTTTTTTTCCCTAAAAACAAAACTAAATCAGCCCCCCCCAAGTCTTCCCAGGGCACTTCATCTTTAATACCCAGAGAACCAAGGCACCTAAACTCATTAGCAGTAAGAAAAAATTACCTGAGCTGATGAGGCCATATTTTTCAAAACAAAACGAGCGCCTTGTGCAACCTGCAGCGACACTGGACAATGGCTCTGCACCACTATCAAGCTCAACAGAAGAAAGCAAACTCTGCACTCCGGCACACTTGCCACACTCTTCTGTGTGGCAAACACCCAGAAACTCTGCAGCTACAGTACTTGTCGCAGAGGTTACCCAGAGTAAGTGTTGACAATGACCCACAGGAGAGGGTGTGAGGGGGGAAACCTCAAAGCACACATGTATGGGTTGGAAGACCTAAGATTTTAAATCCAGAGAATTCAGGCATTTTTATAAGCTGGTCCCTAATGAGCATTTGTTAATTTCAAAGCCTCCCTTTCTGTAAATGATGTGTATCCCTCCCTCCCCACACCTTTCTCTTTAGATCATAAACCTTCAAGCAGCACAGTAAGAAAAATAACAAGGAGCCTTTCACCAAAAACCAAAAGAAATGGGTTATGCTGTCACTTCAGCTACATTCCTGATACTGTCTCCTAAAATTCTCTAATAACTTTATTTAGAAACTGAATCAGGAGACTTTTAACCATTTCTATTTATATAGTAGACAGAATTCCAGTGAAATGACCAATGGCAAAATTCAATAGTTACTCAACAAATCTGGCTTTTTGAATCAGTGATTTCCTGTTTTGTTCTCACTACAGGACTGATTCAAATCTCCCCCGAAGCCAATGGAAAGGGATGGCAGCATTTATCAGCCCAAGGTTCCCATATTCTGTCTCTCAGATCTGTGAATTAGAGAAGTTGTGCTTATTTGCCTAAGAGCTGCCCAGCCGAGAGGCTCATGAAGAAACTCAGTTGCCTGGTCAGAATCAGGCCAGCACTCTCTTTACTTCCCATTTTACTAGTGGATGCGAGTTGTAATTGGGATGATCTTGGTCATCTACAAGAATTGAAAGAAAAAAATTATACATAAAGTATCAACAATATATTATTTATATTCTGAAAGCATAATTTCCTTAAAATCTCTTTAAGGATGAGAAAACCTGTTCTGTAGTGAATGTCCCAGTTTGATTAAGTTTTTTTAAGGTATTTTTCCCATTACTAAGAGAACATGGCTAAGAATAACAAATTTTTTATGACTTTAGATTTTATATTTGCATTTGCAAAATAAGTCAAGTCAGAAAATCTAGGGGTTTTTTGCAAGGAAGCATACCAAACACATCAGTCTCACCTGGAATGCCACGGAGATTAGGAAAAGCTATCAACCAGTTGTGACCAGGACAGGGTAAGAGCTTTTACCTGTTTTTAATGCAGATTTTTGTTCGAAAGTTTTGAAAGCAGTTCTGCACATTTAAGACTCAGATTTCTAGAAAAAAAAAGTTTGAAGTTGTCCTGCCAATAAAAATACTAACATTTTATTTATAGAAACTTTGCTCACTTCCTACAGCAGAAGAGATAAACTTCAAATTGTGTCATTTAATAATGGGCAATTAAGTAGTGTAAACAAATTAAACATAACACAAGCAACTCGAGGGAGCTGAATACACACTGTTCTAACAGAAACAGCAGGTTCTCCTAAAACAATCTAACACTTCCACAAATCAAAATTTTTGACAAACATTTGTCCTCCCTTGGGAATATTTTTCCTCTTCGGTCATTCAGCAATTCTAGATTAGTAATTTTACTGAGGTTTTTGTTTTTTTCAAATGCTTAAGTCCTGCAGTGAGGAGAGACAGTGCGAGGTGTTACAGATGGGTGTGAATATGTTAACTTCTAGGCACATTAGCAATAAACATGAAGTTTCTCTATTCTATACAACTGATGTTTGTCATACCCATATTCTTAATTCTCTGTCTATGAACTAGCCCACAAGGTTGCAAAAACTACAGGTATTACTTTGAAATATCTAAACCCAGATGCTACTTTTTGGATTACTTTTTTTTCTTTTCGATTTTAGAGAAAAACACAGAAGCAGTTACTGTGACTTTTTCTCATCTTCTAGATTTTTATTTTCAGAGTGTTTCTTCTGTTTTAGAGGCACATCAAATCAAACTTTTAAACACAACCATATGGATAAAGAGGTAAAATGGAGGGGACAGTTACAAGAACTTTGGCAATGACCTTTCTCTTCTCACTTTTTCCCTTCACACCCCAACTCCTCCTTCATTTATTACACCTGTCATCCTCAGTAATTAGTGTTGCCTCTCCCTCCCTCTGCACCACTGGAAAGGCAGAATTTGGTGCAGCTCAGCAAGACTGCTTGAAGCCCGCCACACAAGAGCTTCACCCGCTTTGTGAATGCCAGCACTTGCCACAGCTGCAAGCTGGGGACTTCCGTCCACAGCCGAACCAGCATTAAGTTACCTGCAGCTGTATAAACTTGACAAGAAGTGTGTAAAGCCTTCTGGCAGACTTCCAGCCCCTAAACATTTCCTTCAAGTTCCACAAACAGGTCCAGCAAGAGCTTGAAGCAGCCACCACGGCCTTCCACCCATCCTGGCCATGCCTGCTTTGCTTGCTGAAGAATTCATCTCGTTGCTGTGGACCCATCAAATTTTTCCTGACCTGATGTCCCCAGCTTGGGCTGGACTCCACTCCCCAGTGACAGGAGCCAGACTCCAAGCAGAGAGGAGCTCGCTGCTGTCTCCCAATTGAAACCTCTGCAGGGTTTTCCTTCCGCCTCGAACACAAGCACTGGATCTCACTGACAGAAAGGACCACAATGATGTTACGTTGCTCTGTATATGTGGGGCTCAAACCTTTCTAAGGAAAGAAACGCCAAAGAGAGAAGAGCTTTGGCATCTTCCCCACAATATCTGGGTTTCTGAGTCCAGCCAGGATACTTTCTGCATCTCTTATGGCTGTAAATAAATAGAATTCTCAAGTTCAGTCTTTGGAAACACAAGAGACCCAAAAGTCCCTGTTCCTGAAGCCAAGCATCGGCCAAATGGCAACCATGAACCCTGAGTGAGGGAAATCCATCGCTAACAGACCTCAGGAAAGGGCTTTGCATTTTAAAACGCCTTTCTTCTGTCTTCTAGCTTTGACAGCGTGGAAGGGGAGATACGCTACACTTCCCCTACAGCTTTCAGAACCAGTAATTCTGTTTCACAAGTCTTTATTCTATCTTTTCAAGAGACAATAAATCTGAAGGTATAAATTGGGAGCAGATGGAGAGGGATGTTGGACTGTCAGCTTCCATTAACAACACGGGGGGCTCGCCACACACCACAGCCAAGCCGGAGCCTTTCATCTCGCCCCTGCGCAACTAGCGGAGGAGCTACTTGTCTGCATTAGGGCTATTGACAGATGAACACGAGTTGAAACCAGATGTGACTGCATTGACAACCAGCCAATTATTGTTATAGGACAGCTTTACCCATAAATCACTAGATCGCGGTGCTATCTGACTCATTTTTAAAGTTGTCAGGAGGTTGCAACAGGGCTGCAGAACAGAACAACAGTTGCCTGGGAAAGCAAAGGTGGATCTCCAGCCTCCCAACCCCCCTTCCCTTCAAAAACTGCAAGTTGCACTATCAAAATGGGGCATTCGAGGACTGGGGGCCAAGCAAACTGTGATGCTACTCTGTGTTGTCCCATGCAGCTGCAAAGAAAAGCCATCTGTGACAAGCAGCCCTTCTAGCACTTTTCAGACCAAAGGAAGGGGACTACAGGCATCTGTATGCCGGGGAAATGCAGCAGGAGCAAGACTCCCCAGGAGAGAGGAGCTCCCTCCAGCTTCCAAGAAAGAGCAAGTTCTGATTAAAACCAGCACAAACTTCCTCTCTGGGAAAACCACACCAAGTACATAAACTAAATTGTGATGTTTAATGAATACCAAACAAAGCAAGCCTGGGAGCCCCTGTGTTACTGCCACATTGGCTCTTCCCACACTTTCAGGAGTAAGATGACTGTAGGGAGCCAAGCACAAGATGTTGGCTGCTGGTGCTATCTCTGCTCCCCGTCTCGGCCTTCCCCCACAATTTCTAGAGGTGACCAGTCTGCCTGAGCCTATTCAGTAACAACCTGTAACTCTATGCTTCTGCCACTAGCGTCAAAGGCAGTCTGCCCATGTTAAACTGTTATTAGCTTTACCAGCCAGCTTCCATCACCATCTGCTCCAAATTTAATTGCATCCTGCTGCACACTTGTGAAACCTGTGGTCACAAGCACCCCACTGCTGTGAGTCAAACCCCATGATGATGAATGAGAATCTGCCACCCCGACACAGAGGCCCAGAGCTGCACATCCTTCAAGACTGTAGATTCATACCTTGAATCCCCAAAACAGTTAAATAATTTGGAGCATGGGAGGACACTCACAGATACTCTTTTTTTTTTTTTTTTTTTTAACACAAATTGCCAGGTGATGGAGAAACTGTTGTATTTACTCAGTACCATTATGCATCAACCAAACTCCTATACACAGTCAAACATATCATCAGACTGATGCATCACTTAAACAGATGCAAAGCCTAACTATTTTGGAAAGCAGAACTCCGGAAATAAAAAATGTTCATTTAGCACCACAAGGTTTCTCCAACAAAAAGCTATTTCCTGTTTAATCACCAATACATACATAATGCAATTTTTGCACAGTGAAGAGCAACACGTTGCTTTTATGAATAGAAGGAACACAGCCATGTTGACAAGAAAAACTGAACAGAGAAGGAAAAAAAAATTCAGCAAATCCAGTGACTGCCCTAGCCTGAAGTAAACTGCAAGAAGACCAATTAGTCCATGAAAAGAATCTCATTTTGCAAATATGTAATGAAGTATCACCTCTCAAGGTTGTGTATACTCTACAGAATTAATACAAAATGCTTTGGCAGAAATTCAGGTAGCACACGAAGGCAGAATTAAAAGGAGGTATTTAAAGAAAAAAGAAAGGGGGGAAAAAAGCTGTTATGTTTCAATTCCTAAACCATTAGGGTACCTCTCTCATGACACAAGAAGTCTGGAGGACTTCAGTTGAGCCAGTAGGTGACAGTAAGAGCGTCAGTCTCTGTTCTTGAGAATCAGTACAGCGGGCCTTTCAGCATCTTTGGTCCTGACTGCATCACTGTAGCATACTGATTGCTTGTGACAGGTGAAAAAGGATATGGGAGGACCAGAAATGCTAGGGGCTGACAGCTTTTCCTCAATCTTGCTGATCACAGTGTAAAGTATCTTTGAAATATTATGCCACCACTTTGACAGAGTCCAAAGAAGGAGATTAAGCGTGCAAAGTCAGGGTCAGATAGATTACCCTGGCTGACAAATGTCCTGGTTAATTGGGGTTGTTTTCATACTTTAAGAAACTCAAGTATTTCCGGTAGTGGCTCTCTGTCCTTGAATCAGCCAGCTCAGTCTTCAGCTTCCAGTTGCAATACGGTGTTTACTAGTCACACGTAACCCCTCTATCTACTGAGGTGGGCTCGCTTGCAGCACTCTATTTAACACACCTCCTAACAGTGAGCATGAAGTGCTATCTCCAATGAAAAGGAAGCAGGAATATTTCATGGTGGATTCAGGATAAACTAGTTTATAAGTCAGACAGACAGGAACACAGGTTGTTTCTGTTTAATACTTATTTTTTCCACCCTTACCACTAGTTTGAGGCTAAATGAGTCTTATTTCACCTCAGACTCAGAACTGGAAGGTAAATTAAACACTGGTCAGATTCCTCTAAGTTTCAGCAGAAGGATTTAAGAAAACACACACTGTAAAGTAAAAAAAAAAAGAATACTTTGAGTAGCATCAATGAAAGAATTTAAAGTAAAACTTCTCAATTCACCTTTTTTTCTCTCCAATAAACTGGAGAATATTCTGGAGACTCAGGGCTGTTGTTACGTTTGCAGAGTTAGGAGAGCTGTAAGAGGAAGGCAAGATCCTGAGATAATTATGAATAGTTAATTTAAACTCAACTTCAAGGAACATTCTGAGGAAACCGGAAGGATGAGGAGATGAACAGGCAGTCATTGAGATTTTTGCTTGCAGACAGTCACTGCTAATCCAGCCTGGGTAATCGTCAGCAAACCCTGTTGTTACCTGCAAGTGGTTTGTACCCAATGGTTACTCACCAACCTCCTCTGGAGCCTCCACATTCTTGTTAGAATAGCTGTGGGCAGGACCACTGGATGGAGAAGTACTTTCTTTTCAAAGTGTACTGGTTTAAACCAGGCAGGACTGCTCTTTTACACACTGTGACTTTTGACAGAGGGACAACAGTCTCTGGCAAAGCTTGTCTAACTCCAGGCACCTCATTCTGAAGGTAAGAAAGCTCCACATGGAGAGAAGTGCAATGCAATGAAGCTTTGAAACCACAGCATCAACACACAGGCCAGGCTAAAACGTCACTGTTAACCAGCAATGACTTAGTTTTGCACAATAAAAGCTGTTTTCACCATTTGAATTATCATTGCCAACTCCAGCCATGCTCACACCTTGCTAAGGAAGTTTAACAATCATGTCAATTTTGCATGCTGCAGAGGACACAAGTGCAGGCTTGGCTCCACAATGCTCTCCATAGGATGCCAAAATACCCCATTTGTCTGTTCTGCACATTCCCAGGTACGTTGCTTTGTGAGCTGCCAGTATTTGCCAAGGAACTTTCTCCAGCAGCAACTGAAGCCTTTCACCTTCTTCCTATCATAGCTGTCAACAACCCGTTAAAGCCCAACATCAGCCTTGCATTAGCCGTGTTATATCCTCAAAACTTTCTGAAGACTTTTTCAAACATTTTGCAGATCAAAAGCATCTGCTTGAAATAGCTTTTTAGCTGGTCATGGTATCATACCTAAAATTTACTTGTCTTTATTTATCCAACTTTAAAGAGCTTCTTTCTGTGTTTATCAGTAAACCAGCAGTTAAGGTCATATCATTTGGAGGCTTTACAATTAACCACATCATATTTCAATCACATAGCTCCCTGGTTGCTCTGAATGTTAGACTAAATGCAACATTGCTGTTGCATTAAAATGAGGAAGGACCAGTGTCTGACAAAATTTTCATCAACAAAGTATGTGCCAGTCCCTGTGACAGGGCCCTACAACCACAGCTCTGCAGAGCACCAGAGCACAATAGTATTTGCAGATTGTTTTGCTGCTCCTTTAACTTTCTACCTCTCAGCAACAACTGAAGAACAATTATTTCCTATGTCTACGACATAAAAAAAAGCCAAACATATTTTCAACTTTATCACCAAAAGTAGCAAAACCAATGAAGAACCTGTAAGAAAACTCCATTTGCTAAATTCAAATGCCAGCCATTTCTAACAGACACACCCAACTGTACAAGTAGCGTTAAGCAAACAAACCAAAGGAAAGGAGAAATTCGTCAGCAGCCCGGACCAGCATTCAGGCCAACTGGCCACCAGCTGATTAAGTGGAAAAGCCAAAAGCACAAATAAAGAGCCACAAAGTAGAAACAACCTAGAAGATACTTTCTGGGATATTCAAATCATGAGATTTAGTTTGGCATACGGCACCCCCACATCCTATGAAAAGCTGAAAAGCTGGGTTTTTTACCAGCAGTCAAATAAGTATAAACTTTTTAATAGAGTGTGCTCTCCAAGAAAGTCAGTGGCTTCTCTGCTTTTTGGACATAGCTTATCTTTGTTAAAAGTAATGACTACAGGGTCTGCACAAGACCCAGATTACATCAATTTAAGTGCTGCCTCGAAGAGGTATCAACAGAGACAAGACATTAAGGAAGAGAGAAAGGAAGTGCTATTAATCCCTACGCTGGAGATGAAGACCTGAAGCAAAGCAAGGTTAAGTGAACCTTTCTTGTTTACTGGGGAAGTCTGTATCTAGCCTGGAAAACAGGTCCAAGTCTCCTAATTTCCAGTCCAGTCTTTTAGCCACAAAACAGACTTCATTCCAAGTAATAAAGGTTTACATGAATTTTAGTTCAACGTTTGCACACAGGCAGATCAGTAAATATTTCACAGCAGGAGAGAGAGTGCAGATGTCCACAGAAAGAAAGGCATAGATAAAAATGCTATTTTAGATCTTGTTTTTAAGCTTTTTTTTCTGGCCCCTCTCCAACCCACCCTCTCCTGCCACCACATGGGCAAATAAATTATCATCTGTCCACATAATATATATGCAGGTTGCCTCACTTGCTGCACTGCTGTAACTCTACTGAATTTATCTTTGATGCAAAACCTGCTAAATGAATGGCTTGAATTGAAAGGAAAGACAATTAAACAGATGATTGCAGTAATGTGAATTAGCTTTAAGAGCTTATAGGGAGCTGCTGAAGCGCATCTACCTTCTCAGGAGCTGAATATCCATCGCAGATAGCTCTGCACACTGGAAGCTGCAAGTTTCTCCTTAATGATTATAAAAGTTACTGTGCATTATATATTGTCTGTAATTCCCATCACGAAAGTATAACCTTCTAGAGTTCTAGCACTGGTTTGAGCTTTACAAGAAAACTGCAGGGCCAGGTTGAAATTAAATCAATATCAGTTAGTTCTAAACTGAAAAGTCATGATTAGTTGACTGGTGAAACTATTTCACTCCGAGAGAAATGAATAAACCCATATTCTCTTGGTCTGAGTTCCCTGTCAGAGAGATGACTGACCAGTGTCAATGCATTATAGCTCAAGTTTGACAGAAGAGTTGCACGTAGTGTATTTCCAGAAAACACAAAATTTTAACTCTTTGTTGATGTGACATCATGGTTTGCAGCAAGCCTTTCAAAGTCCACCAGAACTCAGTACGGGTACCGAGCACGCTCAGGTTGCAAAGGTGACAGCTGGCAATCCTGAAGTCTACAGCTCGCACGATGCATGTCTCTAATTACTGCTGATACGATAACATTTGCAGTCCTGTGCAACATAGTGAGAATACTGCCCTATAGACTGATGTTTATTTATATATGCAGAATATACTGTCAAGTTAAAAATACTTTTTTTTTATGTGTGAAAATACCTACACTTGCATTGTAAGAGCACATTCTGCACTCTGGGTAATGCATCTATTACGGCAACTGCTCAAGAGCTGCTGCATACCTGAAAGTGGTCAGTAAGTCCTGCCAAGTCAGTGTGTATCCAAAAGAGCTTCTGAGCTCTGCTCCTGTCCTGTCAGCAACATTTGTTTCTCCAGTTGGATGGAAACCCTTGACCTAGCCAGAGTAATTTCTGGACGCAGTCCAACAGCAGCGAACATAATTTGCAGACTTTCAGGCATCACCACTTATAAAGTTAAAGTCAGAGCCCATGGTATGCAAGTCTCATTTTAAAATGAATAATTTTAAACACTTCTAAACGTTTTTGTGAAACAACTGGTAAAAATCCTTCAGAGTTCTATTCCTACACTACAAAGCAAATTTTACATATCGGGAAACACATTTTAAATGTTCCTTTGCAGGATCTGTCTGCTAATACTTTTATAGATTAATGTTACCACATATTGCTTTCAAAAAGAAATAAAGGCAGAAGGCATATAATGGCTACCCAGCCAATCAGTTCAGGAAAGGGCCTGCTTTCACATCACTGTACACAAGGGCTGCAGGAGGTAAATGAGGGCTTTTATGTGACCTCAGAGTATAAGTATAAAAACTGGACAATTTAAAAATATGCAGCATTCAGAATTACAGGTGGTTTCAATAAAGGCAGAGGATACCAGCTCTGTTAAAAACTTGATGTGGAATCATAATGAGTTTGATGCATTTTAGCATCAGGTTTGTCCAAGAGCAAAGAAAGGCAAAGGCTCATCTAGCCCAACTTTCACCCAAGCACTATTTTCCTCTTGGCCAAGTACTCCTGAAGAATTGCATAGCTAGAAGCCTAGACTAGACAGAGAAGACTTAGATGGAGGTTCAGGACAGATGAGGCTTTGTAATACACAGCAGGATAGAACTGGGATAGGAGGCAGCCTTACCCTACACGCAGAATAAACTAAGTCAAGTGAAGAAACCTATGTTACCAAGAGCAGCATCTATTTGTGAATTGCTAGGTCTTGATGTAAAGTAATTTAAATGCAGCTCTTCTAACATATACCTTAATAGCAGACTATGGTAAGCACAAAAGCTAACATGCTGTCATATTAACTTCAAAGACATAAGGAGTTAACAGCTGAAATGCAGAAAGATCAGGACAATCATTAGATGAAAACAAACAAAATTACCTTTGACAAAGAGAATCTGTCTCTTTTATATTCTGGTCATAAAAGAAAAATGTTTAATTTCCACATCCTTCAAATGAACTAGAATAACATCACCTCATTTGCACAATTTAGATGCAAGAGCTTATATCCAGGATGAACCAAAATCACCACAAAGTAGGAAAAAAGTGTCCTTCAAAAGAGTGGATGAAAATCTGTGCAGGTTTATGCAAAAACATATTTATTTATTAAAAACCTTACAACTTATTAGCAATAAAGTGTATGAATGGACCAGAGCAAACCTTAAGATTAGGAGCCCTGGCTAGATCTGTGCCATCCAGGACCTGCTCGACATCCAGCCCTGCCCCAGCCCCCCAAAACACACAGTGGTTCCTGCTGCTTTGAGATCTGCAAAGCAGGAAGGGTAGTGCCAAGTAAGATCTGGATGTTCTCACATTTGGCCTTCTCTACCATGCTATGTCTCACAGCCACATCTGTGGAGGCTGCTGGACTTGCTCCGAGATGCCAGAAGTGCCTTGAAACACCTACACAACGGTCTCCAACCCACGCCACTGCTGAGTGTGCAATGCCAAGGTCAAGACCTGCGAGTGCTGGTATGCACAGTGGGGCCATGGGTGCCATAAGCGCACGAGCAAGAGCATCTAATTCTGTGTTCACATCACAAACATGAAAAAGCAAATGCTTTTAGCAGGTAGCGATTTAGAGGGTTTGCGAATGCCTGCCCCTTCAAGCTCAGGTGCCCAGAGTTTAGGGCACAGACCAGCACAAACTGCAAGCTTCATGCAGGAAAAGAGTATAGGCAAATGTATGTTCTGCAGCACTACTGCAAAGCCTAATCTTTCTCAAGGGTGGTTGCTATAAAGGACCTTCAATATACTTGATCTCATTTACTTAAAAAAGACTGTCAGAAAGACTTGTCAGCAATTTCTTGGAAAGGCAGCAGAGGGAGGGGAAGCAGATTGTTAGCATTAGAATATCACCTACCATCTGGATGTGTTTAACATAGGATCAGATATAAGATTTGGACATAAATTTGCAGTCCTTGGTCTCATGCCCAGGCAAAACTTGAACTCAGGAACTTGAAGACATGTTCTCAGCTGTAGGATGGAGCATGTTAATAAAAGCTCCACTCAGGCAATTTCACCGCATACACACCCTTACACACACTTCTTTAAAAATAGTTAAGTGCAGTTAAAAGAAAAAAGAAAACACCCTTGCACTTCTTTAAAAATTGTTAAGTGCAGTTAAAAGAAAAAAGAAAACTATAAAAAGACAATAAACACCTACAAGCTCTACTGTACACTGAAGAAAAAAAAAAAAGAAGAAAAGAAATAGACAAAAGTACTATAATATCTGAAATTCTGCAGTTTAGACAGAAGTACTATAATATCTGAAATTCTGCAGTTTCAAACAGTCAACTAGTAAATGGACTTGTTGACAGGCATCGGCTGAAAGAAGCTCATGGCTGCAGCTTATTTAACTATTATCTCTGTCCCAGTGTCTGCTTTTGAACAGAAGGGCTAGCGTAAGATGCATGTAAGAATAGAGAACACAAAGTAACCACGTACTTGATATGGAAGTACTGCGAAGAGGTACTGAAAATATAAAGGGACTAAATGTTGCATTCAATTAGGTGACTTATTGACAAACTGTGTCGCAGCATCTGAGTAAGGATGATTATTTGAATTCCAAGGGGAACCTACAATTACCCATGCAATTCCTTGTTTTAAAAACAGAAGACATTTAGGCCTCATCACATCATATTCATCAGGAGTTCCCTACTATCACCACAGCCATCAGCTTCCCTCCTTCTCCACCTCTCCCCATCCCTTCAGGACTACTTCATCAAATGAACAACAAACAAGCCCCAAACTGCATTTTGATCAGAGTGTTTTTCATAACATTAGTTAGTTTCAATTAAACAGATTCACTAAATAGTTGAACATGCAGAAAATTAGATTTTGCCTAAAAATAAGAAAAAATTAATTCACCTGGTCTGTCAGGTACACTCAGCCCTTTCAAAGCAGCAGGACTTGTCCAACACACCAAGCACCAGCCAGAGCCTTTCTGCGTCAGCTCTCCAGGTGCACTCACAAGACTGTTCGTTAAAACCAATCACACATAAGCAGCACAGTGAAATGAGTTTATGGTAGTTCATACTGGGTAAAATAAAGAAGGACAACAGAAAAATAAATCTCCAGCCTCACAGACCTGGACCTATTTCTTAGGCTCACTTTCTCCCTCTCTTCTGGCAGCAGGAAAGACTAGGAGGTGGCTGGGAGAGAGCCCTTGCCCTACACTATTCATCACCCTACTATTTTGTTAATACCTAGATTTATAGGTAGCACATAAAAGAATGACTATGGAGAGCTCGGAGTGCTTTTAATAGCTCTTATACCCAGAATACATCAATGTGAAATGCAACTCTAGTACCAAAAGCAGGTAATTGTCTTGTCAGCAACAGAAATTCACAGAAAGAAAATAAACTTCTTCAGGAAAATCAGCACGAGCCTTTCCCCTCACAACTCTGCCCATCTTTCAGCAGCCCAAACCAGCATACCCTGGGCCAGACTGCCTCCTCTACATAAGACCTTTTAAAGTAAAATAAAAACTAGAGAATAAAACATTTAGTGCATTTTTAATAAATTATTTCTAAGTTTAAAATATTTATTGTCAACAACACCATGCAACAATAAGCCACCAGTACCCACATAATCCATGTTTTGTACTTGTTATAGTGATTTCCCATGTTTTCTTAAATAAGTAAACAGGAAGTCAGAGCAAGGACAAAACAGATTTTTCTGGATGGAAACCATTATGATGAAGAATTATTTTCTCTCCTCCTTGTTCCTTTTAAAGGGAGAGAAAGGAGAAACAACATTTCAGATCAGAAAACACTAAAGATTAAAACGAGAACTAAAAAAACCCCAAACACATCCTAAACCAACTGACAACTTTTGCTGTAGCTTTTAACCGTACCCGTTCCTTATATAGCCAAATGGCGCTGCAGACGTATCTCCACCACCCACATAATCAGCTTGTCACTTCCCAAGTCATTTACTGCCTGCAGTGCTGGCAGCTTTACACCTACACGGCATGTCTTCTCTGCCACAGAAGGTACCTTAGTGCCACGGGTAGGTAGCTTCGAGTCACTCCCTTGTAAAAACCAAGCAAAGACAAGTTGTTAAGTTAAAACAGGCAAGGTCAACTGAAGGGAGGTAATAAAGCACTGCCCTTGCCCACTTATCTTGCTGGAAAAATTATGCACTTCCCCACTGCTGTAGGAGCAGTGATGTTGCACCACTAATGATTTAAGGATGTAGGAGAGAAAACAGCTTTTAGTAAGTTAACTGAGACAGGGGGTAAAAACAGGACCTGAGGCGGGCACAGCGTACCCAAAAGCCTGTCCTTTCCCAGCCACCACATTGCCAAAGCACACACCTGTTTGCCAAAGGAGGATGTTGCCATCTGTTCAGC
>NW_010120538.1:58895-74498 GCF_000699245.1 Pterocles gutturalis
GGAAAGAGTTTATAAACAAGCAAGAATTTTTCTCACAAGAGATCTTGACGAAAAACATGTTGTCAGACCTTTATAAAAAATATTGTCTTGCTGAAAAAGGAAACATTTTCACTTTGGTGGCCTAAAAAAGGAACAGTTCCATATCTTCCAGTGTAACTATACATATTTCTTACAAAAACAGAACTGTTTTATAAAAGCTGTCTATCTGATGAACCAAGCAATCTCTGTTAAAAAAAATTTACCATCTCAAACATTGGGAGAGAACATGCTTTAACAGTTCTACTTAAGACGAGCAACCTTACAGTAAAGCTCTTAAAATGTACAGATCACATTCAAAAACATCGTATTTCACAATGATCAGTCAAAAGAGATTGCAACTAAAATATGCAGTTACTGCTGCACACACTGCTGGGATATAGCATGTGCTAACACAGCAGTATTAACTCCATTTCACCGTGTTTGTGGGTGTGTATTTGTCTGCGTACACATCCGTATGTGCACATATATACACAGATATACGCATATGTGCACATATATTCACATGCATGTCTGTATATTTCATGGCATGTGCAGGCTAGGATTATAGCTTGTTCAAAACACAAAATTGTTTTAAGCAAATGATGTGGAGCAAAACATTTAAAAATTATTTCTCTTCCAGCGCTGTGACACAGAGCTTGGCTGGGCTATACTGAACCACAGCCTCACTGACTCCGTGGAGCTGCATTGACTAGTGAGGCTGTATTAGCCGAAGCTAGATGCAGACTGTTTCTCTCTCTTTTTCTCCCTCTCTTATTTTTTATTATTGTATTTCTTAAAGAAGCCATAAAAGAAATTACAAAAGACTTGACAAAAAGAGCCGCCAGCCCTCAGTACAGTAATGCTGGCGATCAGGTCTCTAATGTATCATATAAATAAATATGCCAATAAGCGAAGCATATAGCAAATTCATGTTTGACAGCAGGAGCTTTTTCTTAAGAAAGTTGGCATGTGCCAGTATAACACATTAATGTAGCATACGGTTTATTTTGAAGCATTTTAAGATCCTGAGAGGAAAGGTATTCTCTGTGTAGAGTCTATTACTATGTCAATGTAAAGCTAAATTGGAAACCTTCTAAAATACATGTATACAACAATATTCTTTCAGCTGATCTACAGCATTGATTTCATCTTGTCAGCCAACACAGGGGGCTGTGTGAGTTAGGGAGCATGTACTTACTTGCTAGAGCAGTGTGGGAAATTAAAATGGGACCCAGCTGTGCAAAACTTCCTTTCACTATGAAAAAATATTGCCCTTCAGATGCAATATTGACCTTGATGATATATTTCCACTGTGTTTTTAAACTGAAAAGCCTCATTTGGTCACAAATTATTTAAAGTACAAACACTCTAGTCCCAGCCCAAAGTTTTACTATATCAAGGTACATGTGAAGTACTGTGAACAAAAAGCCTGCCCCATCAAAGCTCGTGGGAATTTTCGTACCGACTTCAATAGAGCCTAAGTTTTTCCCTACTGCATCCACAGCATCCAGTTTCTTTTTATTATCATTCAAGTTCCTCTCCAACCCGAAGCATTAACCTTGCAGTCAAGGTACACTAGAAGTATCTGTGGAAAAAGAGTACAATGATTGCACGTTCAGGCACTTTTCAGAGCTGACAAGGACTCAAGCTGCATCAGACTTACAAGCTACAAAGCAACATTTGATCATCTCTTATCGCACTGGAAGCTGCTTTAAAATACACAGATGCTTTACAAAGCAACTGTCACACTACTGTTCCTGCTAAAGAACGCCATGTGAAATTAGCTTGTTCTTTCTAACGTGTAATTTAGCCGTGAGCAAAACCACTTAGATGCATTTGAGCTATGAGATATGACATGCAATCGTCTTACTACCCAGACCTCTTCAATCAAATTGGCTTTCACTCATTCTCAGCCATACCCAGGGAAATATATCTGAACGCAACGTCCATCCCTACCCAGGAACAGGTTAAGTGCATAATAAAACTTCTGTTCTAATGCTGTGCCCTGACATTGGAAAGCATTTCTGAATCAGGACATTACAGTCCCTAACAAGATTAAAGTCACATCGAACGAAAGCAAACCAAACCATCAACACTTATTCAGACAATGATCCTGCCCTGATTAAAATTTCTGTTTATTTTCATTAAAAGCAGCAAAACCTTTATCTGCTCTATACCACTAGGTAATTTGCAAGGCAGAGAGCACTGCTTAAAAGGAAGGCAATTTTTTTTTAAGCACCTGAGATTTACAGGATTTCTCTAAATCACAAAGAAGCATCAATTCCTAACAACAAAAAAAATATGTAACTTTAAGAGTACACGAGATTCTACATCATTTAGTTGTTTTATCCTGTCTGCTTTGACAGGCAAACTTCTGCCATAAACAAAGCCTTTGTAAAGTGTGATTGTTTTCCATCCTTCATAATTAGTCCCTCTATTCCCTGATTTGTCAGCTTGGTATTAACGAATAACAATAATTTTCTATTATAATGTAGTGCTCTAAAAGCATTTAACAGTTCCTCTTTGCTACTGAATGATATGAGACTGCACTAATTAATTGCATTCCCTCTGTTTTATGTTTCATAAAAACTTTAGCAGAGATTTCAAAGGCACAAAAGGACATTTAAGCAGCCTACGCTCCCTAGAAAAGAGCCATGTGTGCCTTTAAAAATTTCTTCCTAAAAGAAATGGCCGTAATGAATGAAGTTAGAGATTTCTGTTTCAGAAGAACTTAAAAGTTCATGTCTAGTTACAGCTAATACTCTAATCCTAAAGATGCTCATTCCCTCCAATTTACTGGATTTAAATACACTGAAGTCAGTTACATTCCCCTCATATGAGTGAAGCTTTCTCATAAATGAGCCAGCCCAGTATACCTCAAAAATTACTATACAAAGCTAAACAACAGAAACCAGCTAATTATTTTCTGGTTTATCCATAAATACAGGATGGAGTTATTTGCTACATTTCAAAAGTATAGCTAGTAAAATTGAGAAAATTAGAAGAAATACATGAAATATCAAACATAACTCCAAAGACACCAAATTTGGAAAATAAGATGTGTTAAGATACAAATTCCTTATGAAAAAATATTTTCTCTAATGACTCTAGTAATACTTGGCGGGAGGGGGAGAAAGGCAGTGCACTCGGTAAGGAAACTAAGAAAAGCTGAGCCGGATGGCAACACAACCTCACTAAAAAAAAATGAAACTGTGTATCAATAACAACCAGCTATAAACTAACGCACCATAAAATATTTTTTGTTCATTTCATGAGGTGTTAATGTAAGGAGGTAAAATAAGGGATAAATAATCTATCTGTGCCTCTTATCCTAGAAATATATATGATCTCATGTCAGCACCGACATTTTTCTTATATAATTAGGACGTAGGATGCCTATTACTGGGACACCTACGTAAATATTAAATTAGGACATTTATTCTTCTCGGTTATTACAGTTAAGTCACTGGAATAAATCCTTTTACTTCTACAAATTTAGCATTAATCAAACTCTCAATAAAAGTAAAGCTACTGCATAAACGTATTGCACTCATAGAGGTACTATTTAACTTTGAAGTTTCAGTCGAAATAAGTATTCTTCAAAGACTGCGAAATATTATAATCCTCATTTTGAGATTTTCATTCAAGAAGTCAACACCACGGCTGTAAAAATGCAGCGCCTGTACTGCACAGTAGCTGTACACTTGGTAGGTTCATCGTCAGACTGCTAGTATTTCCAATCAGTGCAGTTGCCGTAACAAAAACCCCATATCTAAGCCACGGAAATTATTTAGAATTTATAGTTTCAAGGGGCTAAGTACCTTAAAAGAAAGACAGTTTATACCTATTTCTGTTAGATAAATGGTTAAAACAGACAGCATCACCATAGATGTCTAGTTAGACAGAAAATGCTGCAATGGGGGGTAAACATCTGAGAGCCAGCTCACAGCATTTCTTTCAAGTCACCAGGGTCAGGGATTGGTTTCCTTCAAAGTGGGTTAGCTCAGAGCCTCTGAAAGCCAGGGGTTTCAGGAAACTGATAAACAGCCCCAGGGCATTTAGTACTCCAGCTCTTCCAAATAAACTGGCAGATGGTCCGGGCACTACCTTCATCCTAAGGGATGTTTTATCACATAGCCAAGGCTCATCCTCAATCTTTCATGTTCATTTTTTTTAATGAATAAACAGATAAGTGTTTTGTGTCTTGATTTTAAAAAAAAAAAAATATATATATATTAGATCTCGTCAGGTCTTTACTTGCAAAGAAGACACTCTCAGTGAAAGGGTGGCTCTGTATTTTGTTGAACAAACTGTGCAGCACACAGGAACTCCAAGGTATGTCAGTGAAGCCCAATTTTAGAAATGAGAGCATGAGATCGCTCTGGTGAGCTAAATGTAGTAGATAAGCACAGCAGAAAATTCAAAAATAAACCCAAAGGCTTTTGTAAGATGAGGAATTATAATGTTATCTAATAAAACCAGCAGAATCCCTATCTCAACATACCATTACAAACTCCTGCTGGAGGATTCAATATGCTGCAAGCAGCTCCAATGCTGAAAAGAAGTTACAGTTCAGAAAGCACTGAAATCCTAGAAAAAATTGCTTACATTCTTCCAACAGAATTAACAGCCTCCCACTCTGTTAACCAACACTTCTTCTGTCTCTGGTTTGGACACAAAGAACCAAAGGAAGACCAAAGCATTTAAAATACCTCAAAACCAGCTTTTCTATCTGCATCACCCACACAAACAAGAAGCCCACAGAATTGCTTCACCTTCACTCTGCAACATGGGCGAGCAGACTGTGGCACTTTCCCCTCCCACGTAAATCTTGATAAATAAAATGTGTGAAGGCTCAAACTGAAGTATCGCATTATTTGTTTCTAACACAAATCCCGTGTTACATTACACGGACTGACCGGCTGCATCCATGCTTCCTAGCGGTACAACACGTGCTACCTGCAAACTCCACACTAGCAGAGTTTGCTCTGTCTGGGCTCATCCCCAAGGTATGGAGGAGCAAGGTTTATATTAACAGCCTCCATTTCAGGTCTCTACAGTAATTTTTGGGCTAGAGCTAGGAAACGTTGCCCAGGGAATGCACTGGAGCAGTGCAGGCTGGCCTGACCCACGGGTCTCATTCCCAGAAGCTCCCAGCAGCTGCCCCAGGTGCACAATCTGGTCAGTGTCTCAGCAAGTGCAGTATCCTACCGATACCAGACAAAAAAACCTTTCCTTTTTGAACGAGACTATTTCCAGTCAAGCACTAAACAACTATTTAGAGATCTAACCATCTGGAACCAGTCTAGATGTGATTAAACTCCTGTCTGTGCAAAACCAAAGGTCACCAACTTGGACTACAGTGTGACAGTGAGGGGAGAGTGCACTGCCAGCACGATGCTCTCGGGGGGAACCCACTAACTCTGCATTTCACGCCACGGGATAGCTCCTGCTTGTATCAATTCTGACAATAGACTGCAAAGCACAACTACCTTTAAAAGTTTCTCATGGAGAAGAGAAGACAGTTGTGTAAACACCTCAGCTGGAGTGAAGTACTGGATTATTTGTCACACAGCATGGCTGAGCAATTTTAAAGGCAAGACCAGTTTCAGGATTTTAGCTGCTATTATAATAAGGCTTCATCCATGACACAGCCTAATTGTGTTCAGCTTTATGTACACATTAGGATTAAGTCTTTATTTAATAAAATTTGCCACAAAACCTCAACAGAAAATATGCTTATTTTAGACAGACTTTTTCTGAGATGGAAGAGATCCTCAGGGATGCTCAAGGCAGTGAGGAGGGTGCACAGCAAACTCACTACCCTGGACTTTAGGAGAGCGGACTTTGGCCTCTTCAGGGACCTGCTTGGAAGAGTCCCATGGGATAAAGCCCTGGAGGGAAGAGGGGCCCAAGAAAGCTGCCTAGTATTCAAGGATCACTTCCTCCAGGCTCAGGGGCAATGCATCCCAACAAAGAGGAAGGCAGGCAAAAATGCCAGGAGGCCTACATGGATGAACAAGGGACTCCTGAGCAAACCCAAACACAAAAAGGAAGCGTACAGAGGGTGGAAGCAAGGATATGTTGCCCAAGGAAGTTGTGGATGCCCCATCCCTGGAAGTATTCAAGGCCAGGCTGGATGAGGCTTTGAACAGCCTGGTCTAGTGGAGGGTGTCCCTGCCCATGGCAGGGGGGTTGGAACTCGATGATCTTTAAGGTCCTTTCCAACCCAAACCATTCTATGATTCTATGACTACTTATGGTTTAGCTTTGTCAAACTCAGCAAAACAACATGAGCTGTACCAAGAAAAACAAAACAAAACAGCTTTATGCTGGTATAGCAATGTTTATCTCTGGGCTTTCATCAATATAAGGTGATAAAAACAGAGTTAAGGATTCCTTGTGCTCGCCCACCTCTTACTGCCATGAGAGAAAAGTAGTGAGCACTGACTTCGGCACGGTGAGGAGCAGTTCCTACCCTGAAGAGCCTACAAATGACATAAAGAACTACAGACGGAAAGTGTTACTTTTACTCCACTCTTGAGAAAAATGCCACAGATAAGTGAATTGGCCAAGGTGAAGTCAAAGCTTTGTAGCTGAAATGAAAACAAGACTATCTGTTCAACTTGCTTGGGTATTGATCCACAAGATGTAACCTACCTATAACTGTCAGAGTGCAGTTTTAAAGGTGGACAACTTTAGCTTTGTACCTTTTATCTTAGGAAGACTCCTCTTTTATCCAGAGGAATGCATGACATTCATTCACAGTGGATAAACAGTCTGAAGAGGAGAAGATACATAATCATCTCAGCAAATGATGAATCACTTGCAAAGCATTCTTCCACTTTACTACTTTATTGGGAAATGTAACCTTCCTAGAAGTCAAAATACCAGTATCATGCACATTTACGCTAATGGCAATGTGTTTCACACTGATATCTAGTCTTGCCAACAGCACTGTTAACAGCCCAAGGAAACAAAACAACATATATTTCAAACACAACAAGCACGAACACACAGAAAAGAGAATCTGGAGAGACGAGAGGCTTGTATCCCGGTTGCCAGATCATCAACATCATGAAACAACAGACGAACACCAAGAAATGCAATAAAATGTGAATTCTCCATTGACAACTCTGGAACAATTGTTTAACAAGCAAGCAGAAAAAGCCAGGACCTGATGAACAGCTGGGGTGATGCAGGGAGGAGGATCCCTATCAGGATTATTCTCTTCAAAGAGATGACAAGACCATCAGCAAGAGTAGCTGCCAGACAGGGAGGGCTATGCTGGATCTGGTCTGGTCTGGCCAACATCCTGGAATGCTGAGTAACCCTCCTATGAAAAGAGCAAAGACTTTTACTACCCATAACCAGGTGCAAGGGTGGATTAAGTCAGGAGGCGATGCTAAACCTGTCCTACTTGCCCAGTAAATCTCCCAGACAGCTCCACACTTTCAAAGGCAATTTTATGTGACACAGCTTTTGACCCATTTCAGGATTTCAAGGCCACCGTGTCACCTATGGATGGGGCTGTGATTGCTGGTTGGCACATATTAATAGGCTGTAAATTCTGCTCTCAGATCAGAGATCAACTGCTATGGTTGCCTCTAAACTGGGGAAATGCTGCAGCACACAGTAGCTGCAGCCTCATCTCCAGGACAGTCTCTCACTACTGCAAACAACTCCCCCATCTCACAAATTAACCAACAAAGTAAGGCATAAGCCCTCCCTGCCATGGCATTTTTCAGACTGTCTAGATGGTAAATTAGGACACAATTTTCTTATGCCAGTGTTTCCCTCTGAGGAAGTTAACAAAAGTACACTGAGCTCTTGCAACAGAAGTAGCTCTGGTCCCAATTCTATTGATGCCTTGCAAACACTGACTTCCACATGTAGTCCCAACTACAGGGTGCTGAAGTCAAAGCCAACATTCCTGTTAAACATTTTAAATCCAGAAATTCAGCATTCTCCCTTTCCTCTTATGATCATTTGCCACACTGCTTTGTCTTAAAGTGAGGCACTGTAAAGCACAATGATGCAAAACCAAAAAACCAGACTGACTAAAGCTGCTGTCAGAAATGCTCGGTATCAGGGCACACGTAGTATGGTGTGCATCTCCTCGCATTTCTGCTCGCCAAACAGAACGTCAGCTCGGCCAGAGCAGGATGCCTTAGAGGTTTCATTCATGTACTTCTACCATTTTTATCTGCCAAGATATTTCCAAGCTATTTCTTTCTGGAGTGTCCTGAAAGAAATATATCAAAACAATTATTTTTCTTGAGGTCTGCTTCAAAAATACCACTGAGGTCAATGCAAGTCTTTGTTAAGCTCTAGCTTCAGCCTTTACAAAAAACCTGTAAGAAAGAAAATTTAACACTTGCATACAACTTCTGGAACAAACCTGTCCTTGTCCTCTGCTAAACATTCCTCGAACATTGCTATCAACACTTACAAAATCTTCTTACATTGGATCACCTAATTATATATCAACAGAAGACACCCACAGCTGATTAGTCATGACCAAATGACCTATGCAACAACCAGCCCATGGAGCCTCTCACACCTCGTGACATGTTTATTATCTTTTGCATGCTCCTCTCCCTCCCAGCAAAACATACAAAATACTCTGCAAGCTGAGTCGTAGCCTCCCCATAAAATACACACTGAGACTGAGTGCTATCAGGGTGGTGCCATGTTAGAGCAACGAGGTGGTTCCAGTGACCTGGAAACACACATCTGTCTTTGTCTGTCTTTTTCATATAGTGCAAATCAAAGAAAGAATAAGCACTTACATAAATCCTGATTTTTCGTTTTTTAAAACCAACAAATCAATTATAGAAATGAGTTACAGCTACTTTACTGCAGCCAATCCGTAACGTTTACATTCAAACCAATAACACATGCCAACAGGTACTCTATCTCACCTGTAACAGAAATGTAAGTGTACTTCAAATACTTTGGATGTATTTTTATTTCAAAAGGCTGCAACAGTCAATACGCATAATGGTAAAAAAATTATTATAACATACTGCTTGAAAGGCATTTCCTTAGAGCTTTAGTAACTCAGTATTAAACAAAATTAGGATATAACAAGCATATCTAGAGGGTAGAAATTAATGACATATTTGCATTTTGGTCACCCTATAACATTATACAGTTGGGCCTGACTGCCATCTTTATCTGCAATGAAATTGTCACTGAAGTCAACCAAAGTTCTCAGACAAGGTCTACGGCTCTCGGGGCACAACTTCGCAGGGATGCTCAGGGAAGTCAACTGGCATTACTTTAACATGTGACCTAAAGAAGATTAGTTCAACTCTATGTGGATGCCTTCCTTCAGAATTAAAGTGACTTTAACATGATTTTGTTACTTAAGTTTGGAAGTGAACTAAATCGAATTAGGCCACTTTAATGGTGAAGAAGAGCATCCACACAGAGTTTTAATGCAGTGCAACAAGCTGCTCTAAAAATTAACTTGTATTAATTCTCCCATGCATACATTCATTCACAAACCCTTTAAGAAGGCTATAGTTTTAAAACTGTTAATTTGATTAAATTAAATTCCACTTTATCAAACTACACAATTCCACTTGCTACTGTAAAGATATCACTAAATATTAAAGTGAGCTCCCTGGAAAAGTCATCCAGATTCAGAGGAAACAGAATATTTTTTGCTATGGTACTTTAGTGAGTTATGCTAAAGGACTACAGAAACACCTTTTTAGAATTCCATGAATGACATTCAGTGTGGTATTTCAGGGGGTGTGAAGAGGGGTTTGAAGTACCTTCTGGTTTTGCTTTAAGGTAGAGTAACTTCATTAGCAGAGAGAATGTTCCGTATCTACTAACACAAAGCACATTTCCAGCTATAATAAGACCTCTAGTAGCTTATATAACCTTCCAAGCAAACTAATTCAGGAAAGTCAAATAAAAATGGTTAAATCATTATCAAGCAGCTCAGAGGAAAAGACAGTTAAATAAGGCTGAAAGGATGATTTGACATGTACTGTCTCAAGAGTACTGGGCCAGTGGATACTGTATTTTATAACACCCGTTGATAGAGAAAGAACAAGGGAAGATGAATCCAGAATGTGCGCTAATCTCCAACACTCCAAAAGTGCCTCTTGCTTTTTTTCCTAGACCATTTTAAACCTCAGTGAAACATTTTCCCCTCTGTCATGTATGCACAGAAAGTCTGCAGACACCACTACACTGAAGGTGAAGAGGTCTCTCAGCAGAGCTGTTAAAGAAACATCTCTTCACAGAACAGATTTCAACATGCAGGGCACATATATATATATATATATATGCGCATTTTTATAGTACCTTACTCCAACACACACATCTGTCAGTCTCCAGCTGCACCAGAACACATCATGTGTTTCAGAGACATTCAGGTTTCTTACCAGAGATGAGCTAGTAAGAATAAAGTAGTCCAGCCCTTGTATTCTTTAACAAGTCAGACACAGCTTGTACGAGGACATCCAGCTCCCAGCAGAACATGACCAGACCCACAATTACTGTGACGAACAAGATGTTGTAGTTACATGCTTGTGCATCATGAAGAAACAGGGCACAACAGCACATAATTAGGTACACCACAGAAGTCTGCACTTTCTTTAAATATTCCCGTAACAGCCACATTGAAAACTAAGCTATCAGATGGATGGATCTGTGAGCTATTTTAAGTGCTTTGACAACTTCCCTCTGGAGTCTGATAGAAGTTAGCAGAGCTTATAACAAGTAAACTAAAACTAGTGGGCTTAAAAATATTATAACACCCTAAATAACAGTAAAAACTAAATCAGGGGTTTGCAAGCTTCTTTTCTTTAGACCCTTCTGGCTCACTAAATTAAGAACAGGGTTTTTCAGACTGAATGTTCAGGATGCAGCAGATGCATACTTAATTACAATATGCTTGAAGTAGGTATCAAGATCAAAAGGAAAAAAATGTTACATCAGAAAGAAGAGAGTTGATCTAAAGCTGCAATTAAAAATATGAACTCAAGGAGAAGAGTTGTTTCAGTTGGTAGGGGAAAAATCATACACAGAATTAAGAGCAATATTATAGTTTTAGAAATGAAGCAAGTAAGCTAGATAAGCAGCAGCACATAATAATTGAGTATTTACACAGCTGTAAAACATCTACCAGGAGAACTGTGAGTACATGTGCTTGGAATGGTGGCAGGGGAAATCTCCACCTGATCCTGTACAACAATTTGCTTTATTGCCTGGCTGCTCTTGGTTCCTACAAGAACACCAGGAAAGGTTCATTGATTTAAGCCACATGTATCTGAGTAAATTCACCATCCAAACTGCCAGTCTATTCAAATGAAAAATATTTTACCAATAAGACTACTAAAGCTTCATAGAAGAAAACTAAAATGGAGGAATGTTTTGCTTAAAAGCCTGGAAATTGAACTGTGTTCACGTGGGTGTGTTACAGCCTGGTACTGGGAAGAATAACTCCACTACCTTGCCTGCTATGGCACTGCACACAGATGCTGGTCAGGTCTGCCAGGGAACTGGTTCCACAAAAAATTCCCCCAGGAAAAGAGAGTGCTCAATGTACTTCTGCTAACAGGCCGACCAGTTCTTTCATTAATTAATTGCTCCTGGCTTATCAGCAGGCAGACTTATATTTGTCTTACCTTCAGCTGTTTACATAAGAATAATTTATTAATTTAGTATGTTTGTTTATTAGACATAAAAAGCATGTTAAACTTTCTCAGGTTTGGAATTGTAATAACTTTAGAAAGTACTTAATCACCACTGTTACATTTAGTACCATGCTTTAATACGAAGTATTTTATAGAAGCTGGTGATAATATTTAACATATAGATAAAAACGAAACAGGTATCACAGAAGATAAAGAAGGACCTGCTCACACCTACTATATCCTCTGCCTTCTACTCACAGTACCTTCAACTTACACTGGAAGTCACAGGGATCAGAATACTCATCTCATGCTTACTCACTTCTGCCCTACCAGCCTCGCAGAAGCTGTCTGTGCAAAATGCAGCCATGGACATCAGCAACTTCAGTCTTAGCCACTTATAAGAAAGTAGTAAAAGTTTTTAGCAAACACTGAACACACTCTGTTGTGAAGCAACTACAAGAGGCAGCAAACATCTCTAGCTTTCCTGGGAAGACTGGGGTGCTTCGGAAGAGGTTTGCCTGCACAAGAGCTGCTGCAAACTTCCTAATACAGTTACAACCAAAGCTATAGGGAGTTTTGCCAATTAACAAACTTGACCTCCTCCTCCTCTTTTGCCACTTGCTCCCAGTTATCTGCTGTAACTTGGACACATCCTCTGTTGTGTCCTACTCCCCTTCTACCTCCCTATTGGCACAACAGAAGGAGAAGGAAGCCCTGCTGCGCCCTGCGCATTTGATACACAGCTCTAAGATGGTCTCAGGGCTACACTGAAATTCCATTTTAAAACTCTCTTCACAGTCCCAAACCCAAGAGCAGGAAACATATGTTGTGGCAGAGAGCTAATGCTGAGATATATCCCTGCAATCTCAAGGAAGCAGGTGGTTCCTCACAGCTCATTGCCAGTTCCCGCATCTCAGAGCGGTCCATAGCCTGGGTGTGGCAGAGGTATAATCAGTCCTTAAATATCCTTTTCTTCACACTGTTCAGCCCACACACAGCAAAGCCTCCATTTCATTAGGTCTGGCGACACCATGGTAGCAAAGAGATTCAAGACATGCAAGTTTCCTGTTTTCATTGTTTTGCACGCTTTGGCAGCAATATGCTCAAAAACAACTGATTCAGGTCATTAATCAAATCAACAGAGAGCTGGCAAACAATCTGTTTTAGCTCAGTTGACAACTGATAGCTGTCTACATCTCCGAATTTATGTAGCCCCGGTTAGTTTTAATCAGCTGCTCAGCCATTCAACCGTCCTTCTTGTTCTCCAAATGAAGGAGACAAATTCTGGGAATTAAACTTCTGACGTGAATAGTTGTACTCGCTCATTCAGGGAGCCCTTACTGAGAATACTCCATGGCTGTCACTCATAATTTGCTGTTTCCTTCAGTGTTGCTGCCAGTAAGCTGTTGAAAAATGAAAGCCAAAGGGGAACAAACACAGGCAAGTGGACATCCAGATATGGTAAGATCTTCAGACTTTGAAGACAGTTCAAAAATTATCCCTTTGCCAACACAAAAACAAATCTCAAGTTTAGGCCAGAAAACTGAGATGACAGCTTTGTCCAATAATTTTATGATTTAGAAACAGTATGCGTCTTGTCAGTCTCAAGATAAACACACCCACCTTAAAAGAAACAAATTCATAAACCGTTATAAACTACCAGTAGTAACAAAGACTAAAATAAAAAACAAGTTTAAAAAAATCAAAATACTGGGTTATTCCACCTTACCAAATATGTGCTACTACAGGACTGTGACCAAATAGCTCTTCTGTTTCCAAATACATGAGACATGCAAGCTATAAATAAACAAGTTCAAGATGGGCATCAATAGCACAGACGCCACCCGCTCACTCTGCTGTCTTTCACTCACTACAGCCCGTTTCTGATGTTGTCTGTATTTTCTTACCCTCTGCAAGCATTAAGAGACTGAAGGAAAATGACACAGCCTGTCAAACGCCATCAGGTACGTTAGCACTTGTCTTTTATTCACTTCATATAATTTCTCATCCTGGATTTCTTGAATTCAGGTACTGTCTCCTAGCCAGGGTCAGCTCATACATCACTCCATAGGATGAAAACTCCCTAGATCTTGTGTTAAGATACGAGTTGTTCCTCAGAGATTATTATACACATGCTTAGGCATTTTAATTGTTATTATTTAAGCAATAAAGTGCAGGCAGGAAGAGGCTTATCAAATGGTCAGCATCTATGCACCTGAAGCTTCACTTCAGCCACAGAGGTCTTTCCAAAGGTAAAATTATTTCATGTACATAGCAATTAGTTTTACTATATCCCAACCATAAGAAAGGAATGTTCCACTTTGGAGAGTTGCTTTCATGTGTAAAAATCTAGGAACTACTTGAACAAAACCACTGTTACTATGACCAGCAAGTATATGACAGACCTCCACACCATAAAATTCACAAGGTCAGCCTATGTATTTAGGACCTGTTTTGCAGTCTTTTGAAGTATTTGAATTAAGATAGAACAAATGCAAAATAAATGCAGAATCTTTGAAAACAAGCATCAAACAGCTGGTCCCAGTGTAAGCACGTTTTAAAGTCATGAGGGTAAAGCCCCTCAGAGCATGAGTAAAGAAAAATGTTTTTGTTAGAGATTAACTAGGATATTTTAGGAGCTTCAGATTAAAATAAAACTATGCAAATAATTCCCATCACCATATAACACATAACTCAAAAACTAGAAAACAACTCCGCTCTAATGTTGCAGCATCACAAGAATCAGCCACCAAATATACAAAAGAAAACTAATGCAGTTGTAAATATTTTATAAGAATGTCAGCTAAAAAGAAACAAATGTTAAAAAAAAACCTTCTGAATTTTCATATAATTGAGACACAATCACATTAGAAGTCCTGTCAGCCTTATGTAATGCCATTAACCAAAGAAAATTCTTAGGTGAGTCATTTAAGGTCTTCCTGAATGTAATGTTAACTTTCACTAATCAGCTCTGCTAAAGTTCAGGAGTGAGGAGCATAAAGGTGTATTACATCCCCCCATGTTCCTTTGTCCTTCCTGAAAGGTCAGTTCTAAGGGGATGCCTACACAGCCTCCAGGGAGTTCCCTTGAATTTCTAAGAGGCCATTCCACATGCTTCTGGCAGCACCGTACCCAGCTCAGGCAAGTACATGGTCTCCCTCAGAGATGCTGATCAGCTCAGGCTCAGCAGAAACTAATTGTGGCATTAACCATTCCACGTGCTTCTGGCAGCACCGTACCCAGCTCAGCAAGTACATGGTCTCCCTCAGAGATGCTGATCAGCTCAGGCTCAGCAGAAACTAATTGTGGCATTAAGACTTAAGTCTTCTCATATCGAAGACATACCCCACCAGAACCATGCCACAGAATTTTAGTGTTTATGACAGGAGCAATTTCTCAGAAATCATCTTAAACTCAATGCTAGATAATTTCACTGTAACCCATTTCAGGTGTTCATCTGCACAGGGGACAGGAACACACCCCTTCAGTCTTCTCTCAAGCACAATGGACCAGGTTTGGCTTGCCTGCATTGTCTTTTCCACGGGCACTTCAGGAGAACAATTGATTTAGCTTGAAGTTAATGGAAATCTTGAATTCAAGTGATATTACTGAAGATTCTCAGAAATGAGATCTGAACTTGCAAGTGCTCATTTTTGAACTGAAACCCCAGTTGCACCAGGAGTTCCACTCATCAACAGGGAGAACAGATGGAGGCCTTACACATCCAGCACAGCCTGAAGGTCAGGTGTTACATACACTTTGCTTATTAACAGTCATTTGAAGAAATTACCCATCCAATAATTTGAAAATCTACACACCTGATTCTCTGTAATGGCTGATGTTAAGTTCTTAAAAGGAAAGCAAGCCAAATTCACTGAGGAGAGAATCTGGAATGACTTAAGAGGGTTTGGCTCCATGTATGTTC